>NW_026290954.1:1660000-1700000 GCF_023373465.1 Oncorhynchus keta | reverse complement strand
GGTGGGGGCAGGTGGTGGTTCGTGGGGGTCGGTTGGCAGGGTAGATGAGGGCCAGTGATGGGGTCGGTGGGGGCCAGTATATGGGGTTGGGAGTGGGGGTCGTCCGGGACATGGGGTCGGTAGTGGGAGCGGTGGGTTGGGTCGGCAGGGTCCGGTGGATGGGGTAAATGGATGGAGTAGGTGGGGGCCGTTTGATGGGGTTGGTGTATGGGGTATGTGGGGGTTGGTTGATGGGGTTGGTAGATGAGGCTGGAAGCTGGAGTCCGTGGGGGCAGTAGGGGCCGGTGGATGGGGTTGGTTGATGGGGTATGTGGGGGTTGGTTGATGGGGTTGGTAGATGAGGCTGGAAGCTGGAGTCCGTGGGGGCAGTAGGGGCCGGTGGGTGGGGTTGGTTGATGGGGTTGGTAGATGAGGCTGGAAGCTGGAGATCGGTAGATGGTTAGTGGGGCCGGTAGATGGTTAGTGGGGCCGGTAGATGGTTAGTGGGGCCGGTAGATGGTTAGTGGGGCCGGTAGATGGTTAGTGGGGCTGGTATATGGTTAGTGGGGCCGGTATATGGTTAGTGGGGCCGGTGGATGGTTAGTGGGGCCGGTAGATGGTTAGTGGGGCCGGTGGATGGTTAGTGGGGCCGGTAGATGGTTAGTGGGGCCGGTAGATGGTTAGTGGGGCCGGTAGATGGTTAGTGGGGCCGGTAGATGGTTAGTAGATGGTTAGTGGGGCCGGTAGATGGTTAGTGGGGCCGGTAGATGGTTAGTGGGGCCGGTAGATGGTTAGTGGGGCCGGTAGATGGTTAGTGGGGCCGGTATATGGTTAGTGGGGCAGGTAGAAGGTTAGTGGGGTCGGTAGATGGTTAGTGGGGCCGGTGGATGGTTAGTGGGGCCGGTAGATGGTTAGTAGATGGTTAGTGGGGCAGGTAGATGGTTAGTGGGGCCGGTAGATGGTTAGTGGGGCCGGTAGATGGTTAGTAGATGGTTAGTGGGGCCGGGGGATGGTCTAAGTGAGGGCCTGACCAGGTGGCGAATCGCATCTCTGCATGTCTGGCAGACATATCAGTGTGGATGACGGATCACCACCTCAAGCTGAACCTCGGCAAGACGGAGCTGCTCTTCCTCCCGGGGAAGGACTGCCCGTTCCATGATCTCGCCATCACCGTTGACAACTCCATTGTGTCCTCCTCCCAGAGCGCTAAGAACCTTGGCGTGATCCTGGACAACACCCTGTCGTTCTCAACTAACATCAAGGCGGTGGCCCGTTCCTGTAGGTTCATGCTCTACAACATCCGCAGAGTACGACCCTGCCTCACACAGGAAGCGGCGCAGGTCCTAATCCAGGCACTTGTCATCTCCCGTCTGGATTACTGCAACTCGCTGTTGGCTGGGCTCCCTGCCTGTGCCATTAA
Organism: Oncorhynchus keta; assembly: GCF_023373465.1. Lineage (NCBI taxonomy): Eukaryota > Metazoa > Chordata > Actinopteri > Salmoniformes > Salmonidae > Oncorhynchus > Oncorhynchus keta. The sequence goes on along the minus strand of NW_026290954.1, from coordinate 1,698,601 downwards.
ACCCCTACAACTCATCCAGAACGCCGCAGCCCGTCTGGTGTTCAACCTTCCCAAGTTCTCTCACGTCACCCCGCTCCTCCGCTCTCTCCACTGGCTTCCAGTTGAAGCCCGCATCCGCTACAAGACCATGGTGCTTGCCTACGGAGCTGTGAGGGGAACGGCACCTCAGTACCTCCAGGCTCTGATCAGGCCCTACACCCAAACAAGGGCACTGCGTTCATCCACCTCTGGCCTGCTCGCCTCCCTACCACTGAGGAAGTACAGTTCCCGCTCAGCCCAGTCAAAACTGTTCGCTGCTCTGGTCCCCCAATGGTGGAACAAACTCCCTCACGACGCCAGGACAGCGGAGTCAATCACCACCTTCCGGAGACACCTGAAACCCCACCTCTTTAAGGAATACCTAGGATAGGATAAGTAATCCTTCTCACCCCCCTAAAAGATTTAGATGCACTATTGTAAAGTGGCTGTTCCACTGGATGTCATAAGGTGAATGCACCAATTTGTAAGTCGCTCTGGATAAGAACGTCTGCTAAATTACTTAAATGTAATGTAAATGTAATGTAATGCCTGTGGATGGGGTCGTAGGGGGCAGTGTGTGGGGTCGGTGGGTGCTGGTTGATGGGGTTGGTTGGGGCCAGCAAATGGGGTCAGTGATGGGGTTGGTATTTGGGGCCGGTAGATGGGGTCGGTAGAAGTGGCCGGTATTTGAGGTCAGTAGATGGGGTCGGTATTTGGGGTCGGTAATTGGGGTCGGTATTTGGGGTCGGTAAATGGGGTCGGTAGATGGGGTCGGTAGAAGGGGCCGGTAGATGGGGTCGGTAGAAGGGGCCGGTATTTGGGGTCGGTAGATGGTGTTGGTAGATGGGGCAGGTAGATGAAGTCAGTGAATGGGATCGGAGTATGAGGTAAGTGGGGGTCAGTGGATGGGGTCAGTGCTTTGGTCGGTGGGAGCAGGAGAATTGGGCTCGGTAGATGTAGGTGGATTGGGTCGTGGATGGGTACCAGCATTAAGGTATATAGTACCAGTGTTAAGGTATATAGTACCAGCATTAAGGTATATAGTACCGGTGTTAAGGTATATAGTACCAGCATTAAGGTATATAGTACCAGCATTAAGGTATATAGTACCGGTGTTAAGGTATATAGTACCAGCATTAAGGTATATAGTACCGGTGTTAAGGTATATAGTACCAGCATTAAGGTATATAGTACCAGCATTAAGGTATATAGTACCGGTGTTAAGGTATATAGTACCAGCATTAAGGTATATAGTACCAGTGTTAAGGTATATAGTACCAGCATTAAGGTATATAGTACCGGTGTTAAGGTATATAGTACCAGTGTTAAGGTATATAGTACCAGTGTTAAGGTATATAGTACCGGTGTTAAGGTATATAGTACCAGCATTAAGGTATATAGTACCGGTGTTAAGGTATATAGTACCAGCATTAAGGTATATAGTACCAGTGTTAAGGTATATAGTACCAGTGTTAAGGTATATAGTACCAGCATTAAGGTATATAGTACCGGTGTTAAGGTATATAGTACCGGTTTAAAGGGTTTAAAATACCAGAGTACGAGTGTTTGGGTATAAACTCTTAGTGTTAGGTTTAACACTGTTATCGGTGTGTTTCTGGAAATTCAATTTACTATATACCTTAATGCTGGTACTATATACCTTAATGCTGGTACTGTCCATTAATCACGGTACTCCATTCTGCTTGTTTATGTTTTATCTGTCGGCCCCAGCCGCAGTCAGGCTCTGTGTGTAGTTAATCCGACCCTCACTGCCTAGTCAACGCCATTTTACCTGCTGTTGTTGTGCTAGCTGATTAGCTGTTGTTGTCTCACCTACTGTTTAGCTAGCTCTCCCAATTCAACACCTGTGATTACTGTATGCCTCGCTGTATGTCTCTCTCAAATGTCAATATGCCTTGTATACTGTTGTTCAGATTAGTTATCATTGTTTTAGTTTACAATGGAGCCCCTAGTTCCACTCTTCATACCCCTGATACCTCCTTTGTCCCACCTCCCACACATGCGGTGACCTCACCCATTACAACCAGCATGTCCAGAGATACAATCTCTCTCATCATCACCCAGTGCCTGGGCTTACCTCCGCTGTACCCGCACCCCACCATACCCCTGTCTGCGCATTATGCCCTGAATATATTCTACCATGCCCAGAAATCTGCTCCTTTTACTCTCTGTCCCCAACGCTCTAGGCAACCAGTTTTGATAGCCGTTAGCCGCACCCTCATACTACTCCTCCTCTGTTCCGCGGGTGATGTGGAGGTAAACCCAGGCCCTGCATGTCCCCAGGTACCCTCATTTGTTGACTTCTGTGATCGAAAAAGCCTTGGTTTCCACATCAGAAGCCTCCTCCCTAAGTTTGTTTTACTCACTGCGTTAGCACACTCTGCTAACCCTGATGTCCTTGCCATGTCTGAATCCTGGCTCAGGAAGGCCACCAAAAATTCGGAGATTTCCATACCCAACTATAACATTTTCCGTCAAGATAGATAGTATTCATGGGCCTCTCTAGGACAGGGTGCAAAGGCTCCAAAGGCTCCCACGGAGCATGGAAAAGCTGTTTTCTGTACATATTCGGGGAAACGTGAAGTTGAAAGACCCTGTTCCTCTGGTGGGTGTAAGATGAAAGCTTCTGTCAGAAATGGACACCGGAGGACGTCTGCATATCTCTGTGAGACACAAATGGCACCATATTCCCTGCATAGTGCACTCGATCACATGGCTGCCACCTCTCCTCCACCCCAGGCTGCCTCGTCTCCTCTCCCCTTCAGGCTGCCACCTCTCCTCTCCCCTTCAGGCTGCCACCTCTCCTCTCCCCTTCAGACTGCCTCCTCTCCTCTCCCCTCCAGACTGCCTCCTCTCCTCTCCCCTCCAGACTGCCTCCTCTCCTCTCCCCTCCAGACTGCCTCCTCTCCTCTCCCCTTCAGACTGCCTCCTCTCCTCTCCCCTCCAGACTGCCTCCTCTCCTCTCCCCTCCAGACTGCCTCCTCTCCTCTCCCCTCCAGACTGCCTCCTCTCCTCTCCCCTTCAGACTGCCTCCTCTCCTCTCCCCTTCAGGCTGCCTCCTCTCCTCCACCCCAGGCTGCCTCCTCTCCTCCACCCCAGGCTGCCACCTCTCCTCCACCCCAGGCTGCCTCCTCTCCTCCACCCCAGGCTGCCTCCTCTCCTCCACCCCAGGCTGCCACCTCTCCTCCACCCCAGGCTGCCACCTCTCCTCCACCCCAGGCTGCCACCTCTCCTCTCCCCTTCAGGCTGCCTCGTCTCCTCTCCCCCAGAAGCCTCTTAAAGAAGAAGTTACAGGTCTGTGAGAACCAGAAATCTTTCTTGTTTGTAGGTGACCAAATACTTATTTTCCACCATAATTTGCAAATAACTTCATAAAATATCATACAGTGTGATTTTTCTGGATTTTTTTTCTTATTTTGTCTGTCATAGTTGAAGTGTACCTATGGTGAAAATTACAGGCCTCTCTCATATTTTTAAGTGGGAGAACTTGCACAATTGGAGGCTGACTAAATACTTTTTTGCCCCACTGTATCAACTCATTCACCCTGTACCATGGAATCGGTACATCAAATATTTCTTCCTTTGCAATCTGTATGGCACAGTTGTCAACATCCTGGTCCTCAAATGAAACTGGTATACTTCCCTATTTGTGCTATTTTTATTCCTCCTCCAATTTTGATTCTTTATATTGGGCAGACAGACCAGTTCCCTACCTCCTCCCGCTGCCACCCGCCTCCTCCATTTTTGGGGGTAACAATTGGTTGTACTCTTGGATTGAGCAGACCTGCTCATACAATTCTGATAACTCCATGAAGGACATAACTCTACCATTCCAATTTACAATATCATTTAAGAACAAAATACCCTTTTCAAACATCTTTCCCATAAATACAGGTATTTTATCAACCAGCACATTTGAGTTCAGCCATAATATTTGTTGTAATATTTGTTCTATCTTTTCAGGGAGATGAAATTGAAATTGTAGACAGCTCTGCTACGCTTGTTTGAAAAAGAGAGAGAAAAAAGTTTCATTTTCAATTAATCAAAAATGAGACATGGCAATCTGCACAAAGGCAAAAATGCCATTTTTAAACAATGGATGAGCTTTTCTTAGAGAACCATTTAGGGTTTAAGTACAACTTTTGAATAACTGAAACTGAAGCTTTTAGAGATTCAGGTTTAGTGTTTTATATGTAATTATCTCAACCCACCCAATTCATAATCATTATATAGATAGGCATGTTTTATTTTGTCTGGTTTAGCGTCCCAGATAAAGCTAAATATGTTTTGCATATGATTTGAAAACAAGTCATCAGGAGTAGGCAGCGCCATAAGTAAGTGATAGAGGAAATTATGGTTGAAATGACTAATTATGTATTGAACTGACTCAAAAGGTTCAACAATGTCTGGTTCAACACACTACAGTGCTATATTAACCAGACCATCCACTGGCATGTCACAGTGCTATATTAACCAGACCATCCCCTGGCATGTCACAGTGCTATATTAACCAGACCATCCCCTGGCACAGTGCTATATTAACCAGACCATCCCCTGGCACAGTGCTATATTAACCAGACCATCCCCTGGTACAGTGCTATATTAACCAGACCATCCCCTGGCACAGTGTTTGATAGAGGAAATTATGGTTGAAATGACTAATTATGTATACATTCCAATCAGAACTGACTAGTCCAAATGCTATAATGTACTGTACATGTGAATTTTCTCTCTTGCTCCCTTTCCCAATTGTATATAATGTAGTCAGGAGTTTAGTAACAATGAAGGTCTGTTCCTTAGTTCATTCAGTTGTACAAATCTCCAGGTGGTGGGAACGGGGCATCTCCAGATTGTCTAGAATGTTGATTTATACGGACTGGCCTTGACTTCGTGCTGATAACGCGAAGGCTCAAGAGCTAGGGGGCCCCTCTGCTATTGAAATAGAACGTTTGGAAAACGCTGACGTCATTTTCAGTTTTTAACCTGTGGAAATGTGTGTATGCATTTAGTACTCTCTTGTAATAAACGCTGTTTACCTTTGGCTTTTAAGACTGGTCTCAATCTACTTCATGCATAATTAATGAAATGACAACTCATTAATGAATTAGAAATGAGTGCGAATTGAATTGATTTTGGCAATAAAACATACAGGAATTTAGAATTCCTCTATCACTAAGTGAGTAAACTGAGATATGACTAAGGAGTTAATCAGGGAAATTTTTCCATAATTAGACAGGTATTTACCTCTCCACAGTTGCAGGATCTTGTCTATTTTTATGTTTTCTATTGAAATTCATTATGGTGAGCTTATTTATATATTTTGTGCTATGAATACCAAGTATGTCTACTTCACCATAATTAGACAGGTATTTACCTCTCCACGGTTGCAGGATCTTGTCTATTTTTATAAGTTTTCTATTGAAATTCATTATGGTGAGATTATTTATATATTTTGTGCTATGAATACCAAGTATGTCTACTTCACCATAATTAGACAGGTATTTACCTCTCCACGGTTGCAGGATCTTGTCTATTTTTATAAGTTTTCTATTGAAATTCATTATGGTGAGATTATTTATATATTTTGTGCTATGAATACCAAGTATGTCTACTTCACCATAATTAGACAGGTATTTACCTCTCCACGGTTGCAGGATCTTGTCTATTTTTATAAGTTTTCTATTGAAATTCATTGTGGAGAGCTTATTTATATATTTTGTGCTATGAATACCAAGTATGTCTACTTCACCATAATTAGACAGGTATTTACCTCTCCACGGTTGCAGGATCTTGTCTATTTTTATACGTTTTCTATTGAAATTCATTATGGAGAGCTTATTTATATATTTTGTGCTATGAATACCAAGTATGTCTACTTCACCATAATTAGACAGGTATTTACCTCTCCACGGTTGCAGGATCTTGTCTATTTTTACAAGTTTTGTATTGAAATTCATTATGGAGAGCTTATTTATATATTTTGTGCTATGAATACCAAGTATGTCAACTTCACCATCAGCCCATTTTAAACTGCAGGGTATGTAAAAGTTGTATTTTTTAAAGATCCAATACGTGATATTGTAACCTTCTTATTTTTTTATTTATCCGTTATTTTGCAAGTTGACTGAGAACACATTTTCATTTACAGCAACGGCATGGGGAATGGTTACACTTTTCATAATCCGGTTTTAGTCCAGAGAGTACAGAAATGTTATCTAGATCTTCAATGAGACATTGCAGGGATCGAGCTGCGGACTTAATATAAAACTAGAGTCATCGCTGTACCTTTGTTTTTAAGCCTTGGATTTCTAATCCTCTAATGTTGTTATTGGTTCTGATTTTAATAACTAGCATTTGGACGGTCATAACAAATAGATATGGAGATAGCGGACACCCTTGTTTAACTCCTCTTGACATTTCGAAACTCTCTGAGAAGTAGCCGTTATTTACTATTTTCCACCTGTGGTTGCTTTGCATTATTTTTTACCCATTTTATAAAATAATTATCAAAATTGAAAAAAATCCAATCATTTATAAAGAAATTCCAGTCTTACTTTATCAAATGCCTTTTCAAAATCCGCTGTAAATACCAGGCCTGGCTTCTTAGATGTTTTATGATGTTCTATTATTTCTAACACTGGCTGGTTCAACAATGTCTGGTTCAACAATGTCTGGTTCAACAATGTCTGGTTCAACAATGGCTGGTTCAACAATGTCTGGTTCAACAATGGCTGGTTCAACAATGGCTGGTTCAACAATGTCTGGTTCAACAATGTCTGGTTCAACAATGTCCGGTTCAACAATGTCTGGTTCAACAATGTCTGGTTCAACAATGTCTGGTTCAACACACTAGCTGGTTCAACAATGTCTGGTTCAACACACTGGCTGGTTCAACAATGTCTGGTTCAACAATGTCTGGTTCAACAATGTCTGGTTCAACAATGGCTGGTTCAACAATGTCTGGTTCAACAATGGCTGGTTCAACAATGGCTGGTTCAACAATGTCTGGTTCAACAATGTCTGGTTCAACAATGTCCGGTTCAACAATGTCTGGTTCAACAATGTATGGTTCAACAATGTCTGGTTCAACTGACTAGCTGGTTCAACAATGTCTGGTTCAACAATGTCTGGTTCAACAATGTCTGGTTCAACAATGTCTGGTTCAACACACTGGCTGGTTCAACACACTGGCTGGTTCAACAATGTCTGGTTCAACAATGTCTGGTTCAACAATGTCTGGTTCAACACACTGGCTGGTTCAACAATGTCTGGTTCAACAATGTCTGGTTCAACAATGTCTGGATCAACAATGTCTGGTTCAACAATGGCTGGTTCAACAATGTCTGGTTCAACAATGTCTGGTTCAACAATGTCTGGTTCAACAATGTCTGGTTCAACAATGGCTGGTTCAACAATGTCTGGTTCAACAATGGCTGGTTCAACAATGGCTGGTTCAACAATGTCTGGTTCAACAATGTCTGGTTCAACAATGTCCGGTTCAACAATGTCTGGTTCAACAATGTCTGGTTCAACAATGTCTGGTTCAACACACTAGCTGGTTCAACAATGTCTGGTTCAACACACTGGCTGGTTCAACACACTGGCTGGTTCAACAATGTCTGGTTCAACAATGTCTGGTTCGACAATGTCTGGTTCAACAATGGCTGGTTCAACAATGTCTGGTTCAACAATGGCTGGTTCAACAATGGCTGGTTCAACAATGTCTGGTTCAACAATGTCTGGTTCAACAATGTCCGGTTCAACAATGTCTGGTTCAACAATGTCTGGTTCAACAATGTCTGGTTCAACACACTAGCTGGTTCAACAATGTCTGGTTCAACAATGTCTGGTTCAACAATGTCTGGTTCAACAATGTCTGGTTCAACACACTGGCTGGTTCAACACACTGGCTGGTTCAACAATGTCTGGTTCAACAATGTCTGGTTCAACAATGTCTGGTTCAACACACTGGCTGGTTCAACAATGTCTGGTTCAACAATGTCTGGTTCAACAATGTCTGGATCAACAATGTCCGGTTCAACACTGGCTGGTTCAACAATGTCTGGATCAACAATGTCTGGTTCAACAATGTCCGGTTCAACAATGTCTGGTTCAACAATGTCTGGTTCAACAATGTCTGGTTCAACAATGTCTGGTTCAACAATGTCCGGTTCAACAATGTCTGGTTCAACAATGTCTGGTTCAACAATGGCTGGTTCAACAATGTCTGGTTCAACAATGTCTGGTTCAACAATGTCCAGTTCAACAATGTCTGGTTCAACAATGTCTGGTTCAACAATGTCAGGTTCAACAATGTCTGGTTCAACACACTAGCTGGTTCAACAATGTCTGGTTCAACAATGTCTGGTTCAACAATGTCTGGTTCAACAATGTCTGGTTCAACACACTGGCTGGTTCAACAATGTCTGGTTCAACACACTGGCTGGTTCAACACACTGGCTGGTTCAACAATGTCTGGTTCAACAATGTCTGGTTCAACAATGTCTGGTTCAACAATGGCTGGTTCAACAATGTCTGGTTCAACACACTGGCTGGTTCAACAATGTCTGGTTCAACAATGTCTGGTTCAACAATGTCTGGTTCAACAATGTCTGGTTCAACAACAACACGAACAAAAGTCGAGGCTGGCCTAGACTGCTAAATGCTGAAACTGGTAAAGGCTGGCCTAGATTGCTAAATGCTGAAACTGGTAAAGGCTGGCCTAGACTGCTAAATGCTGAAACTGGTAAAGGCTGGCCTAGACTGCTAAATGCTGAAACTGGTAAAGGCTGGCCTAGACTGCTAAATGCTGAAACTGGTAAAGGCTGGCCTAGACTGCTAAATGCTGAAACTGGTAAAGGCTGGCCTAGACTGCTAAATGCTGAGACTGGTAAAGGCTGGCCTAGACTGCTAAATGCTGAAACTGGTAAAGGCTGGCCTAGACTGCTAAATGCTGAAACTGGTAAATGCTGCATTTTGAAATATTGACTAGACCATAAACAGTGCTATAGCTTGGGTCATATTTATCTCAGTGTGGGTCTCAGTATTGGTCATATTTTAGCCTCCTCTTTCCTTCTGTATGTCATTTCAGGATTTGGGTGTTAATCCAGAGAGCTGTGTGAGAGAGAGAGAGAGAGAGAGAGAGAGAGAGAGAGAGAGAGAGAGGAAGAAAGAGAGAGAGAGAGAGAGAGAGAGAGAGAGAGAGAGAGAGAGAGAGAGAGAGAGAGAGAGAGAGAGATGCAGAGAGACAGAGAGAGAGAGAGATGTAGAGGGACAGAGAGAGAGAGAGAGATGCAAAGGGAGAGAGAGAGAGAGAGAGAGAGAGAGAGAGAGAGAGAGAGAGAGAGAGAGAGAGAGAGAGAGAGAGAGAGAGAGAGATGCAGAGAGACAGAGAGAGAGAGAGAGGGAGAGGGAGAGGGAGAGGGAAGAAAAAAATCAAGCCCGTTCCACCTCTCCTCTCTCTACCTCCTCTCATTTCTCTCTCTTTCCTAGTCTCTACTCTCCTTCCTCCTCTCCTTTCCCTCTCATCTCCTCCCCCTCATCCTCTCCTTTATCTCTCCTTCCACCTCTCCTTTATCTCCTTCCACCTCTCCTTTCTCTCTCCTTCCACCTCTCCTTTATCTCTCCTTCCTCCTGTCCTTTATCTCGTTCATCCTGTCCTTTATCTCGTTCATCCTGTCCTTTATCTCCTTCCAGCTCTCCTTTATCTCTCATTCCACCTCTCCTTTCTCTCTCCTTCCACCTCTCCTTTATCTCCTTCCACCTCTCCTTTCTCTCTCCTTCTACCTCTCATTTCTCTCCTTCCACCTCTCCTTTCTCTCTCCTTCCACCTCTCTTTTTTCTCTCCTTCCTCTCTCCTTCCTCATCTATTTCCTCCTCTCCTTCCTCCTCTCCTTTCTCTCTCCTTCCTCCTTCCACCTCTCCTTTTTCTCCCCATCCTGATCTCTTTCCTCTCCCTCATTTATTTTCTCCCTCCCTCATTCTCTCCGTTGATTACTCTGCCTCCTCTCTCCCTCATCTCCTTTTTTACTCCTTCTCCTTCCACTCCTCCTTTCTGTCTCCTTCCTCTCTCTCCTCCTCTGTTTTCTCTTCCTTTTCTTTAAGTGAAGCAGGGGATAGATGTTGTGACATCACAGCCAGGCCAGGGGGGCAACGCAAAGATCATGAGTCCTATTGATCCGTGAGACCCCTGGTATAAACCCCCAGTATTATTGGGCTCTGTAACACACTGAGCCATAGGAACACAGTCATAATGGAGCCTTGTCCTCCAGAGGCAGAAATCTGTGGATTTACGCTTTGATGTTGAAGAGAAGAAGAAAACCTTTGGAGGCCTGACCTTTATATCCACCTTCAGACTGACAGATTAAAATCCCTGGTCCTTCATAGCCTTGCCTCTATAAACTACATATCTAAAATACAGTTCACATCCCTGGTCCTTCATAACCCTGCCTCTATAAACTACATATCTAAAATACAGTTCACATCCCTGGTCCTTCATAGTCCTGCCTCTATAAACTACATATCTAAAATACAGTTCACATCCCTGGTCCTTCATAGCCCTGCCTCTATAAACTACATATCTAAAATACAGTTCACATCCCTGGTCCTTCATAGCCCTGCCTCTATAAACTACATATCTAAGATACAGTTCACATCCCTGGTCCTTCATAGCCTTGCCTCTATAAACTACATATCTAAAATACAGTTCACATCCCTGGTCCTTCATAGCCTTGCCTCTATAAACTACATATCTAAAATACAGTTCACTTCCCTGGTCCTTCATAGTCCTGCCTCTATAAACTACATATCTAAGAGACAGTTCACATCCCTGGTCCTTCATAACCCTGCCTCTATAAACTACATATCTAAGATACAGTCATCACATCCCTGGTCCTTCATAGCCCTGCCTCTATAAACTACATATCTAAGATACAGTTCACATCCCTGGTCCTTCATAGCCTTGCCTCTATAAACTACATATCTAAGATACAGTTATCACATCCCTGGTCCTTCATAACCCTGCCTCTATAAACTACATATCTAAGATACAGTCATCACATACCTGGTCCTTCAAAGCCCTGCCTCTATAAACTACATATCTAAGATACAGTTCACATCCCTGGTCCTTCATAACCCTGCCTCTATAAACTACATATCTAAGATACAGTTCACATCCCTGGTCCTTCATAGCCATGCCTCTATAAACTACATATCTAAGATACAGTTCACATCCCTGGTCCTTCATAGCCCTGCCTCTATAAACTACATATCTAAGATACAGTCATCACATCCCTGGTCCTTCATAGCCCTGCCTCTATAAACTACATATCTAAGATACAGTCATCACATCCCTGGTCCTTCATAGCCTTGCCTCTATAAACTACATATCTAAAATACAGTTCACATCCCTGGTCCTTCATAACCCTGCCTCTATAAACTACATATCTAAGATACAGTTCACATCCCTGGTCCTTCATAGCCTTGCCTCTATAAACTACATATCTAAGATACAGTTCACATCCCTGGTCCTTCATAGCCCTGCCTCTATAAACTACATATCTAAAATACAGTTCACATCCCTGGTCCTTCATAACCCTGCCTCTATAAACTACATATCTAAGATACAGTTCACATCCCTGGTCCTTCATAGCCATGCCTCTATAAACTACATATCTAAGATACAGTTCACATCCCTGGTCCTTCATAGCCCTGCCTCTATAAACTACATATCTAAGATACAGTCATCACATCCCTGGTCCTTCATAGCCCTGCCTCTATAAACTACATATCTAAGATACAGTCATCACATCCCTGGTCCTTCATAGCCCTGCCTCTATAAACTACATATCTAAAATACAGTTCACATCCCTGGTCCTTCATAGCCCTGCCTCTATAAACTACACATCTAAAATACAGTTCACATCCCTGGTCCTTCATAGCCTTGCCTCTATAAACTACATATCTAAAATACAGTTCACATCCCTGGTCCTTCATAACCCTGCCTCTATAAACTACATATCTAAAATACAGTTCACATCCCTGGTCCTTCATAGCCTTGCCTCTATAAACTACACATCTAAAATACAGTTCACATCCCTGGTCCTTCATAACCCTGCCTCTATAAACTACATATCTAAAATACAGTTCACATCCCTGGTCCTTCATAGCCCTGCCTCTATAAACTACATATCTAAGATACAGTTCACATCCCTGGTCCTTCATAGCCTTGCCTCTATAAACTACATATCTAAGATACAGTTCACATCCCTGGTCCTTCATAGCCTTGCCTCTATAAACTACATATCTAAAATACAGTTCACATCCCTGGTCCTTCATAGCCTTGCCTCTATAAACTACATATCTAAAATACAGTTCACATCCCTGGTCCTTCATAGCCTTGCCTCTATAAACTACATATCTAAGATACAGTTCACTTCCCTGGTCCTTCATAGCCTTGCCTCTATAAACTACATATCTAAGATACAGTTCACATCCCTGGTCCTTCATAGCCCTGCCTCTATAAACTACATATCTAAGATACAGTTCACATCCCTGGTCCTTCATAGCCCTGCCTCTATAAACTACATATCTAAAATACAGTTCACATCCCTGGTCCTTCATAGCCTTGCCTCTATAAACTACATATCTAAGATACAGTCATCACATCCCTGGTCCTTCATAGCCTTGCCTCTATAAACTACATATCTAAGATACAGTCATCACATCCCTGGTCCTTCATAGCCCTGCCTCTATAAACTACATATCTAAAATACAGTTCACATCCCTGGTCCTTCATAGCCTTGCCTCTATAAACTACATATCTAAGATACAGTCATCACATCCCTAGTCCTTCATAGCCCTGCCTCTATAAACTACATATCTAAAATACAGTTCACATCCCTGGTCCTTCATAGCCTTGCCTCTATAAACTACATATCTAAAATACAGTTCACATCCCTGGTCCTTCATAGCCTTGCCTCTATAAACTACATATCTAAGATACAGTCATCACATCCCTGGTCCTTCATAGCCTTGCCTCTATAAACTACATATCTAAAATACAGTCATCACATCCCTGGTCCTTCATAGCCCTGCCTCTATAAACTACATATCTAAGATACAGTTCACATCCCTGGTCCTTCATAGCCTTGCCTCTATAAACTACATATCTAAAATACAGTCATCACATCCCTGGTCCTTCATAGCCCTGCCTCTATAAACTACATATCTAAGATACAGTTCACATCCCTGGTCCTTCATAGCCCTGCCTCTATAAACTACATATCTAAAATACAGTCATCACATCCCTGGTCCTTCATAGCCCTGCCTCTATAAACTACATATCTAAGATACAGTTCACATCCCTGGTCCTTCATAGCCCTGCCTCTATAAACTACATATCTAAGATACAGTTCACATCCCTGGTCCTTCATAGCCTTGCCTCTATAAACTACATATCTAAGATACAGTCATCACATCCCTGGTCCTTCATAGCCCTGCCTCTATAAACTACATATCTAAGATACAGTCATCACATCCCTGGTCCTTCATAGCCTTGCCTCTATAAACTACATATCTAAGATACAGTCATCACATCCCTGGTCCTTCATAGCCCTGCCTCTATAAACTACATATCTAAGATACAGTCATCACATCCCTGGTCCTTCATAGCCTTGCCTCTATAAACTACATATCTAAGATACAGTCATCACATCCCTGGTCCTTCATAGCCCTGCCTCTATAAACTACATATCTAAGATAGTCATCACATCCCTGGTCCTTCATAGCCCTGCCTCTATAAACTACATATATAAAATACAGTCATCACATCCCTGGTCCTTCATAGCCTTGCCTCTATAAACTACATATCTAAGATACAGTCATCACGTCCCTGGTCCTTCATAGCCTTGCCTCTATAAACTACATATCTAAAATACAGTTCACAGCCCTGGTCCCTCATAGCCCTGCCTCTATAAACTACATATCTAAAATACAGTTCACATCCCTGGTCCTTCATAGCCTTGCCTCTATAAACTACATATCTAAGATACAGTTCACATCCCTGGTCCTTCATAGCCCTGCCTCTATAAACTACATATCTAAGATACAGTCATCACATCCCTGGTCCTTCATAGCCTTGCCTCTATAAACTCTATAAACATTCTTTGGTATGATTTGGCCAGGGATTGAACTCACAACCTTTCAATCTCTGGACACTCTCATGGAGGACACTCTCAGGGAGGACACTCTCAGGGAGGACACCCTCAGGGAGGACACTCTCAGGGAGGACACTCTCAGGGAGGACACTCTCAGGGAGGACACTCTCAGGGAGGACACTCTCAGGGAGGACACCCTCAGGGAGGACACTCTCAGGGAGGACACCCTCAGGGAGGACACCCTCAGGGAGGACACTCTCATGGAGGACACTCTCATGGAGGACACCCTCAGGGAGGACACTCTAACGACTAGGCCACTGAGTTGGTACTGCTTGAAAACACACTGACAATATTTCAAAACATAGCCAAAAACAGCTGAGTAACACACTTCTCTAGAATGAACCTCCCCCAGCCTTTTCCAGTAGCAAGGATGAAGAACAGCAGAGATAAGAGGCCTGCTCGCCTCCCTACCACTGAGGAAGTACAGTTCCCGCTCAGCCCAGTCAAAACTGTTCGCTGCTCTGGCCCCCCAATGGTGGAACAAACTCCCTCACGACGCCAGGACAGCGGAGTCAATCACCACCTTCCGGAGACACCTGAAACCCCACCTCTTCAAGGAATACCTAGGATAGGGTAAGTAAGGGTAAGTAATCCTTCTCACCCCCTTCTCCCCCAACAAGATTTAGATGCAAGTGGCTGTTCCACTGGTTGTCATAAGGTGTATGCACCAATTTGTAAGTCGCTCTGGATAAGAGCGTCTGCTAAATGACTTAAATGTAAATGTAAATGATAAGAGAGTCTGCTAAATGACTCACTACTGTAGTGGCTCTGGATAAGAGAGTCTGTAAAATGACTCAGTACTGTAGTGGCTCTGGATAAGAGAGTCTGTTAAATGACTCACTACTGTAGTGGCTCTGGATCAGAGAGTCTACTAAATGACTCACTACTGTAGTGGCTCTGGATAAGAGAGTCTGCTAAATGACTCACTACTGTAGTGGCTCTGTATCAGAGAGTCTGCTAAATGACTCACTACTGTAGTGGCTCTGGATAAGAGAGTCTGCTAAATGACTCACTACTGTAGTGGCTCTGGATCAGAGAGTCTACTAAATGACACTACTGTAGTGTCTCTGGATCAGAGAGTCTGCTAAATGACTCACTACTGTAGTGGCTCTGGATCAGAGAGTCTGCTAAATGACTCACTACTGTAGTGGCTCTGGATCAGAGAGTCTACTAAATGACACTACTGTAGTGGCTCTGGATCAGAGAGTCTGCTAATTGACTCACTACTGTAGTGGCCCTGGATCAGATAGTCTACTAAATGACACTACTGTAGTGGCTCTGGATCAGAGAGTCTGTTAAATGACTCACTACTGTAGTGGCTCTGGATCAGAGAGTCTGTTAAATGACTCACTACTGTAGTGACTCTGGATAAGAGAGTCTGTTAAATGACTCACTACTGTAGTGGCCCTGGATGAAAAGCGTCTGTTAAATGACTCACTACTGTAGTGGCTCTGGATCAGAGAGTCTGTTAAATGACTCACTACTGTACTGGCCCTGGTCTCTCCTATCATTGCTATGCAGACGACACACAATTAATCTTCTCCTTTCCCCCTTCTGATGACCAGGTGGCGAATCGCATCTCTGCATGTCTGGCAGACATATCAGTGTGGATGACGGATCACCACCTCAAGCTGAACCTCAGCAAGACGGAGCTCCTCTTCCTCCCGGGGAAGGACTGCCCGTTCCATGATCTCGCCATCACGGTTGACAACTCCATTGTGTCCTCCTCCCAGAGCGCTAAGAACCTTGGCGTGATCCTGGACAACACCCTGTCGTTCTCAACTAACATCAAGGCGGTGTCCCGTTCCTGTAGGTTCATGCTCTACAACATCCGCAGAGTACGACCCTGCCTCACACAGGAAGCGGCGCAGGTCCTAATCCAGGCACTTGTCATCTCCCGTCTTGATTACTGCAACTCGCTGTTGGCTGGGCTCCCTGCCTGTGCCATTAAACCCTACAACTCATCCAGAACGCCGCAGCCCGTCTGGTGTTCAACCTTCCCAAGTTCTCTCACACGTCACCCCGCTCCTCCGCTCTCTCCACTGGCTTCCAGTTGAAGCTCGCATCCGCTACAAGACCATGGTGCTTGCCTACGGAGCTGTGAGGGGAACGGCACCTCAGTACCTCCAGGCTCTGATCAGGCCCTACACCCAAACAAGGGCACTGCGTTCATCCACCTCTGGCCTGCTCGCCTCCCTACCACTGAGGAAGTACTGTTCCCGCTCAGCCCAGTCAAAACTGTTCGCTGCTCTGGCCCCCAATGGTGGAACAAACTCCTCACGACGCCAGGACAGCGGAGTCAATCACCACCTTCCGGAGACACCTGAAACCCCACCTCTTCAAGGAATACCTAGGATAGGGTAAGTAAGGGTAAGTAATCCTTCTCACCCCCCCCCCCCTAAAAGATTTAGATGCAAGTGGCTGTTCCACTGGATGTCATAAGGTGTATGCACCAATTTGTAAGTCGCTCTGGATAAGAGCGTCTGCTAATTGACTTAAATGTAAATGTAAATGTAAATGAAAAGCGTCTGCTAAATGACTCACTACTATAGTGGCCCTGGATGAAAAGCGTCTGCTAAATGACTCATTACTGTAGTGGCCCTGGATGAAAAGCGTCTGCTAAATGACTCACTACTGTAGTGGCCCTGGATCAGAGAGTCTGCTAAATGACTCACTACTATAGTGGCCCTGGATGAAAAGCGTCTGCTAAATGACTCACTACTGTAGTGGCCCTGGCTGAAAAGCGTCTGCTAAATGACTCACTACTGTAGTGGCCCTGGATGAAAAGCGTCTGCTAAATGACTCACTACTGTAGTGGCTCTGGATAAGAGAGTCTACTAAATGACACTACTGTAGTGTCTCTGGATCAGAGAGTCTGTTAAATGACTCACTACTGTAGTGGCTCTGGATCAGAGAGTCTGCTAAATGACTCACTACTGTAGTGGCTCTGGATCAGAGAGTCTGCTAAATGACTCACTACTGTAGTGGCTCTGGATAAGAGAGTCTACTAAATGACACTACTGTAGTGTCTCTGGATCAGAGAGTCTGTTAAATGACTCACTACTGTAGTGGCTCTGGATCAGAGAGTCTGCTAAATGACTCACTACTGTAGTGGCTCTGGATCAGAGAGTCTGTTAAATGACTCACTACTGTAGTGGCTCTGGATCAGAGAGTCTGCTAAATGACTCACTACTGTAGTGGCTCTGGATCAGAGAGTCTGCTAAATGACTCACTACTGTAGTGGCTCTGGATCAGAGAGTCTACTAAATGACTCACTACTGTAGTGGCTCTGGATCAGAGAGTCTGTTAAATGACTCACTACTATAGTGGCCCTGGATGAAAAGCGTCTGCTAAATGACTCACTACTATAGTGGCCCTGGATGAAAAGCGTCTGCTAAATGACTCACTACTGTAGTGGCCCTGGATGAAAAGCGTCTGCTAAATGACTCATTACTGTAGTGGCTCTGGATCAGAGAGTCTGTTAAATGACTCACTACTGTAGTGGCTCTGGATCAGAGAGTCTGTTAAATGACTCACTACTGTAGTGGATCAGAGAGTCTGTTAAATGACTCACTACTGTAGTGGATCAGAGAGTCTGTTAAATGACTCACTACTGTAGTGACTCTGGATCAGAGAGTCTGTTAAATGACTCACTACTGTAGTGGCTCTGGATCAGAGAGTCTGTTAAATGACTCACTACTGTAGTGGCTCTGGATCAGAGAGTCTGTTAAATGACTCACTACTGTAGTGGCCCTGGATAAGAGAGTCTGTTAAATGACTCACTACTATAGGGGCTCTGGATAAGAGAGTCTGCTAAATGACTCACTACTGTAGTGGCTCTGTATCAGAGAGTCTGCTAAATGACTCACTACTGTAGTGGCCCTGGATGAAAAGCGTCTGCTAAATGACTCACTACTGTAGTGTCTCTGGATCAGAGAGTCTGTTAAATGACTCACTACTGTAGTGGCCCTGGATGAAAAGCGTCTGCTAAATGACTCACTACTGTAGTGGCCCTGGATGAAAAGCGTCTGCTAAATGACTCACTACTGTAGTGGCCCTGGATGAAAAGCGTCTGTTAAATGACTCACTACTGTAGTGGCCCTGGATGAAAAGCGTCTGCTAAATGACTCACTACTGTAGTGTCTCTGGATCAGAGAGTCTGTTAAATGACTCACTACTGTAGTGGCCCTGGATGAAAAGCGTCTGCTAAATGACTCACTACTGTAGTGGCCCTGGATAAGAGAGTCTGTTAAATGACTCACTACTATAGGGGCTCTGGATAAGAGAGTCTGCTAAATGACTCACTACTGTAGTGGCTCTGTATCAGAGAGTCTGCTAAATGACTCACTACTGTAGTGGCCCTGGATGAAAAGCGTCTGCTAAATGACTCACTACTGTAGTGGCTCTGGATCAGAGAGTCTGCTAAATGACTCACTACTGTAGTGGCTCTGTATCAGAGAGTCTGCTAAATGACTCACTACTGTAGTGGCCCTGGATGAAAAGCGTCTGCTAAATGACTCACTACTGTAGTGGCCCTGGATGAAAAGCGTCTGCTAAATGACTCACTACTGTAGTGGCCCTGGATGAAAAGCGTCTGCTAAATGTAAAATGATAGTCCTGTCAGAAGTCAACATGTTTCACTGTTTTCCTCTCCGCTGATCTGGGCTGTGACGCACTTTAAAAACCTCCAAGGCAGGCAGCCAGGCAGCTAGGCAACAGTAGCTAGCCATTTAATTCAGCTAGTACCTTGGGAGGACCCACCTGAGACTAGTAGGACTTCCTGTGGAGACTCAACCAACAGCATTAGAGGGCATTACCACCGTACAACACAAAAACACTCAGCTTCATGTCCCCGCTGAACACAGAACAAGCCTCTTTTCCAAGGCTACAAGACCCTTTCCTTCCCAATGCTGTGTCTAAGTGCACAATAGAGAATTAGACACACTTAGAGCTGCAACCCCAAAGATCACTCCGGCAGTTTGACCACTGAAAAGCAACTTATATTTGATTACTGTTACGTATCTGTGAGTTTGGGTCTGTGAGTCTGGGTTTGTGAGTCTGTTTGTGTCATTACTGTTATGCTATTGTGAGTCTAGGTCTGTGAGTCTGGGTCTGTGAGTCTGGGTCTGTGAGTCTGGGTGTGTCAATACTGTTTTGTTTCTGTGAGTCTGGGTCTGTGAGTCTGTGTGTGAGATTAATGTTATGTTGCTGTTAGTCTGGGTCTGTTAGTTTTGGTCTGTTAGTCCTGGTCTGTTAGAATGTGTCTGTTAGTCTGTGTCTGTTAGACTGGGTCTGTTAGTCTGGGTCTGTTAGTCTGGGTCTGTTAGTCTGGGTCTGTTAGTCTGGGTCTGTTAGTGTGTGTCTGTTAGTGTATGTCTGTTAGTCTGGGTCTGTTAGTCTGGGTCTGTTAGTCTGGGTCTGTTCGTCTGGGTCTGTTATTTTGTGTCTGTTAGTCTGGGTCTGTTATTTTGGGTCTGTTAGTCTGGGTCTGTTAGTCTGGGTCTGTTAGTCTGGGTCTGTTTGTCTGGGTCTGTTAGTCTGGGTCTGTTTGTCTGGGTCTGTTTGTCTGGGTCTGTTAGTTTGGGTCTGTTAGTCTGGGTCTGTTAGTCTGGGTCTGTTAGAATGTGTCTGTTAGAATGTGTCTGTTAGTCTGGGTCTGTTAGTCTGGGTCTGTTAGTCTGGGTCTGTTAGTCTGGGTCTGTTAGTCTGGGTCTGTTAGTCTGGGTCTGTTTGTCTGGGTCTGTTAGTCTGGGTCTGTTAGTCTGGGTCTGTTAGTCTGGGTCTGTTATTTTGGGTCTGTTAGTCTGGGTCTGTTATTTTGGGTCTGTTAGTCTGGGTCTGTTATTTTGGGTCTGTTAGTCTGGGTCTGTTATTTTGGGGCTGTTAGTCTGTGTCTGTTTGTCTGTGTCTGTTTGTCTGGGTCTGTAAGTCTGGGTCTGTTAGTCTGGGTCTGTTTGTCTGGGTCTGTTAGTCTGGGTCTGTTAGTCTGGGTCTGTTAGTCTGGGTCTGTTTGTCTGGGTCTGTTAGTCTGGGTCTGTTATTTTGGGTCTGTGAGTCATTGATGGTTTCATCCATTTAGAACAAAGACTACATATTTTGTGACATACAGTTTTTCATGAGAGACATGGCAAAACAATTATATTTTAAGCGTGAAGATTTAAAAACTAATGACTGATTGCTGAACATGAAGCAATGCCTTATGTGAAATCAGATAATACAAGATCTTTACTTATCCTTAATTACATCAGATTAGTGGAGGATTAGACATTACATCAGATTAGTGGAGGATTAGATATTACATCAGATTAGTGGAGGATTAGACATTACATCAGATTAGTGGAGGATTAGACATTACATCAGATTAGTGGAGGATTAGATATTACATCAGATTAGTGGAGGATTAGATATTACATCAGATTAGTGGAGGATTAGACATTACATCAGATTAGTGGAGGATTAGACATTACATCAGATTAGTGGAGGATTAGATATTACATCAGATTAGTGGAGGATTAGATATTACATCAGATTAGTGGAGGATTAGATATTACATCAGATTAGTGGAGGATTAGATATTACATCAGATTAGTGGAGGATTGGATATTACATCAGATTAGTGGAAGATTAGATATTACATCAGATTAGTGGAGGATTAGACATTACATCAGATTAGTGGAGGATTAGACATTACATCAGATTAGTGGAGGATTAGATATTACATCAGATTAGTGGAGGATTAGATATTACATCAGATTAGTGGAGGATTAGATATTACATCAGATTAGTGGAGGATTAGATATTACATCAGATTAGTGGAGGATTGGATATTACATCAGATTAGTGGAAGATTAGACATTACATCAGATTAGTGGAGGATTAGACATTACATCAGATTAGTGGAGGATTAGATATTACATCAGATTAGTGGAAGATTAGACATTACATCAGATTAGTGGAGGATTAGACATTACATCAGATTAGTGGAGGATTAGATATTACATCAGATTAGTGGAGGATTAGATATTACATCAGATTAGTGGAGGATTAGATATTACATCAGATTAGTGGAGGATTAGACATTACATCAGATTAGTGGAGGATTAGACATTACGTCAGATTAGTGGAGGATTAGATATTACATCAGATTAGTGGAGGATTAGATATTACATCAGATTAGTGGAGGATTAGATATTACATCAGATTAGTGGAGGATTAGACATTACATCAGATTAGTGGAGGATTAGACATTACATCAGATTAGTGGAGGATTAGATATTACATCAGATTAGTGGAGGATTAGATATTACATCAGATTAGTGGAGGATTAGACATTACATCAGATTAGTGGAGGATTAGACATTACATCAGATTAGTGGAGGATTAGACATTACATCAGATTAGTGGAGGATTAGACATTACATCAGATTAGTGGAGGATTAGACATTACATCAGATTAGTGGAGGATTAGATATTACATCAGATTAGTGGAGGATTAGATATTACATCAGATTAGTGGAGGATTAGACATTACATCAGATTAGTGGAGGATTAGATATTACATCAGATTAGTGGAGGATTAGATATTACATCAGATTAGTGGAGGATTAGACATTACATCAGATTAGTGGAGGATTAGACATTACATCAGATTAGTGGAGGATTAGACATTACATCAGATTAGTGGAGGATTAGACATTACATCAGATTAGTGGAGGATTAGACATTACATCAGATTAGTGGATGATTAGACATTACATCAGATTAGTGGAGGATTAGACATTACATCAGATTAGTGGAGGATTAGACATTACATCAGATTAGTGGATGATTAGACATTACATCAGATTAGTGGAGGATTAGACATTACATCAGATTAGTGGAGGATTAGACATTACATCAGATTAGTGGATGATTAGACATTACATCAGATTAGTGGAGGATTAGACATTACATCAGATTAGTGGAGGATTAGATATTACATCAGATTAGTGGAGGATTAGACATTACATCAGATTAGTGGAGGATTAGACAGTACATCAGATTAGTGGAGGATTAGACAGTACATCAGATTAGTGGAGGATTAGACATTACATCAGATTAGTGGAGGATTAGACATTACATCAGATTAGTGGAGGATTAGACATTACATCAGATTAGTGGAGGATTAGACAGTACATCAGATTAGTGGAGGATTAGATATTACATCAGATTAGTGGAGGATTAGACAGTACATCAGATTAGTGGAGGATTAGACATTACATCAGATTAGTGGAGGATTAGACATTACATCAGATTAGTGGAGGATTAGACATTACATCAGATTAGTGGAGGATTAGATATTACATCAGATTAGTGGAGGATTAGACATTACATCAGATTAGTGGAGGATTAGACATTACATCAGATTAGTGGAGGATTAGACATTACATCAGATTAGTGGAGGATTAGTCATTACATCAGATTAGTGGAGGATTAGATATTACATCAGATTAGTGGAGGATTAGATATTATATCAGATTAGTGGAGGATTAGATATTACATCAGATTAGTGGAGGATTAGTCATTACATCAGATTAGTGGAGGATTAGACATTACATCAGATTAGTGGAGGATTAGATATTACATCAGATTAGTGGAGGATTAGACATTACATCAGATTAGTGGAGGATTAGACATTACATCAGATTAGTGGAGGATTGGATATTACATCAGATTAGTGGAGGATTAGATATTACATCAGATTAGTGGAGGATTAGACATTACATCAGATTAGTGGAGGATTGGATATTACATCAGATTAGTGGAGGATTAGACATTACATCAGATTAGTGGAGGATTAGACATTACATCAGATTAGTGGAGGATTAGACATTACATCAGATTAGTGGAGGATTAGTCATTACATCAGATTAGTGGAGGATTAGACATTACATCAGATTAGTGGAGGATTAGTCATTACATCAGATTAGTGGAGGATTAGACATTACATCAGATTAGTGGAGGATTGGATATTACATCAGATTAGTGGAGGATTAGATATTACATCAGATTAGTGGAGGATTAGACATTACATCAGATTAGTGGAGGATTGGATATTACATCAGATTAGTGGAGGATTAGACATTACATCAGATTAGTGGAGGATTGGATATTACATCAGATTAGTGGAGGATTAGATATTACATCAGATTAGTGGAGGATTAGACATTACATCAGATTAGTGGAGGATTGGATATTACATCAGATTAGTGGAGGATTAGACATTACATCAGATTAGTGGAGGATTAGACATTACATCAGATTAGTGGAGGATTAGACATTACATCAGATTAGTGGAGGATTGGATATTACATCAGATTAGTGGAGGATTAGATATTACATCAGATTAGTGGAGGATTAGACATTACATCAGATTAGTGGAGGATTGGATATTGCATCAGATTAGTGGAGGATTAGATATTACATCAGATTAGTGGAGGATTAGACATTACATCAGATTAGTGGAGGATTAGACATTACATCAGATTAGTGGAGGATTAGACATTACATCAGATTAGTGGAGGATTAGATATTACATCAGATTAGTGGAGGATTAGACATTACATCAGATTAGTGGAGGATTAGACATTACATCAGATTAGTGGAGGATTAGACATTACATCAGATTATTGGAAGATTAGACATTACATCAGATTATTGGAAGATTAGACATTACATCAGATTATTGGAAGATTAGACATTACATCAGATTAGTGGAGGATTAGATATTACATCAGATTAGTGGAGGATTAGACATTACATCAGATTAGTGGAGGATTAGACATTACATCAGATTAGTGGAGGATTAGACATTACATCAGATTAGTGGAGGATTGGATATTACATCAGATTAGTGGAGGATTAGATATTACATCAGATTAGTGGAGGATTAGACATTACATCAGATTAGTGGAGGATTAGATATTACATCAGATTAGTGGAGGATTAGATATTACATCAGATTAGTGGAGGATTAGACATTACATCAGATTAGTGGAGGATTGGATATTACATCAGATTAGTGGAGGATTAGATATTACATCAGATTAGTGGAGGATTAGACATTACATCAGATTAGTGGAGGATTAGACATTACATCAGATTAGTGGAGGATTAGACATTACATCAGATTAGTGGAGGATTAGACATTACATCAGATTAGTGGAGGATTAGATATTACATCAGATTAGTGGAGGATTAGACATTACATCAGATTAGTGGAGGATTAGACATTACATCAGATTAGTGGAGGATTAGACATTACATCAGATTAGTGGAGGATTGGATATTACATCAGATTAGTGGAGGATTAGATATTACATCAGATTAGTGGAGGATTAGACATTACATCAGATTAGTGGAGGATTAGATATTACATCAGATTAGTGGAGGATTAGATATTACATCAGATTAGTGGAGGATTAGACATTACATCAGATTAGTGGAGGATTGGATATTACATCAGATTAGTGGAGGATTAGATATTACATCAGATTAGTGGAGGATTAGACATTACATCAGATTAGTGGAGGATTAGACATTACATCAGATTAGTGGAGGATTAGATATTACATCAGATTAGTGGAGGATTAGATATTACATCAGATTAGTGGAGGATTAGATATTACATCAGATTAGTGGAGGATTAGATATTATATCAGATTAGTGGAGGATTAGATATTACATCAGATTAGTGGAGGATTAGACATTACATCAGATTAGTGGAGGATTAGACATTACATCAGATTAGTGGAGGATTAAATACACCCCACATTGAATGGTTGGTTTGTCAACAATGACAAAAGGATTGTTCCTTCAGGCAGAAGATGTTGTATGTGCTGAGAGCTGGTCTGTGTTTTTCCTGATGAACATCATAAGGTCCACAGCCCATTCTGCCTGTTTGGGCAGAAACAAGATGTCACACAGAGAGAGGAAGCCGCAACAAAAACACTTCCATTAATTATTGATGGGATATTTACTTGCAGAGAACATTCTAGAAACATAACCTCTGATAGGAGAGAGGGGGAGAGGGGCAAAAATACCTATGATAGGATAGAGGGGGAGAGGGGCAAAAATATCTCTGAACAAGAGCGAGGAGAGGGTGAACTCATGACAGACAGGTTACAGACACACATACAAACATGGATAACCACACGCACACGCACGCGCACACACGCGCACACGCACACGCACGCGCACACGCACACGCGCACACACGCACACACACACACACACACACACACACACACACACACACACACACACACACACACACACACACACACACACACACACACACACACACACACACACACACACACACACACACATACACACACACACACACACACACAAATGAACAAATAACACACAGACAAAGAAACACACGTCTGACCAGGTCAGAATCCTGCACATTCAAATATAAAGTGCTGGAGTACAGAGTCAAAACAACAAATGTCACTGTCCCAATGCTTTTGGAGCTCAGGCCACCTCTGAAACTCATTTAGATAATTCCTTTCGTGGTACATCAGTAGCAACAAGGATATAACATCTACAGAAAAGACAGCAATGCCCAAGGGGAGGTGATGATGTACATGTTCAGAGCCATATTCCTGTAAAGCATAGAGAGGACCACATGGTGTTAAAGTGTTGTGGTTGCAAGTTCACCTGCCTCATCAAGGCTGAAGGCCCAGAGCATGCGCAGACCAGCTGGCTGGACTGTTTACGAACATATTCCATCTCTCCCTATCCCAGTCTACTATCCCCACTTGCTTCAAGATGTCCACTATTGTACCCAAGAAAGCAAAGGTAATTGAAATAAAAGACTATCACCCAGCAACACTCACTTCTGTCATCATGAAGTGCTTTGAGAGGCTAATTCAGGATCATTTAACCTCTACCTTACCTGACACCCTAGACCCACTCAAATCGTGCTTACCGCCCCAATAGATCCACAGACGAGAAGAATGCTGCTCATTGACTATAGCTCAGTCTTCAACACCATGTTTCCCTCAACCCTCATCATTAAGCTCAGGGCCCTGGGTCTGAACCCTGCTATGTGCAACTGTGTCCTGGACTTCCCGACGGGCCGTCCCCGTGTGGTGAAGTGTGGTGAAGGTAGGAAACAACACCTCCACTTCTCTGAAAAATTTGGCTTGGCCCTAAAAAATGTTGCTTGGCCCCAAACTTCTACAGATGCACAATTGAGAGCATCCTGTCGGGCTGTATCACCGTCTCGTACGGCAACTGCACCGCCCACAACTGCAGGGCTCCCCAGAGGGTAGTGAGGTCTACACAACGCATCACCGGGTGCAAAATACCTGCTCTCCAGGACACCTACACCACTCGATGTCACAGGAAGTCCAAAAAAATCCTCAAGGACATCAACCACCTGAGTCACTGTCTGTTCACCCCGCTATCATCCAGAAGGTGAGGTCAGTACAGGTGCATCAAAGCTGGGACCAAGAGACTGAAAAACAGCTTCTATTTCAAGGCCATCAGACTGTTAACTTCTTACGGTTGCTTCTTATGGTTGGGTCCCACTTGGGCCAAAAACAGGGAAATGCAGCGCGGCAAATAAAATAAAAATGATATAAAAATCAAACTTCTAATGATGTAAGATACTCAATTAAAGCTACACTCGTCTTAAATCCAGCCAACTTGTCAGATTTTTAAAATGCTTTTTGGCGAAAGCATAAGAAGCTATTATCTGATGATATCAGAATAGGAAACAAAGAGGGTAGTATATTTCAACCCTGGAGGTGCTACACAAAACGCAGAAATAAAATATAAAACATGCCTTACCTTTGAAGAGCTTCTTTTGTTGGCACTCCAATATGTCCCATAAACATCACAATTGGTCCTTTTGTTCGATTAATTCCGTCCATATATATCCAAATGTCCATTTATTTGACGTGTTTGATCCAGAAAAAAAACAGCTTCCAAAAAACGCAACGTCACTACAAAATATTTCAAAAGTTGCCTGTAAACTTTGCGAAAATATTTCAAACTACTTTTGAAATACAAGTTTAGGTATTTTTAAACGTTAATAATTGATCACATTGTAGACGGGTCTATCTGTGTTCGATACAGGAAGACAACAAACCAACGCTACTTTTCACGTCTTGCAGTTCCTAGATGGTTTACTTCTTCATAGCACAAATGAATAACCTCAACCAAATTCCAAAGACTGGTGACATCGAGCGGTAGGAACTGAAAACAGGTTCCTAAGAAATATAATTTGCCAATGAGAAATCAGTGAACAGACAGAGACCCCCCCCCCAAAAAAATCTGAACAGTTAGTCCTCGGGGTTTTGCCTGCTACATAAGTTCTGTTATACTCACAGACATGATTCAAACAGTTTTAGAAGCTTCAGAGTGTTCTCTATCTAAATCTACTAATAACATGCATATCTTATATTCCTGCCATGAGTAGCAGGAAGTTGAAATTGGGGATGCTATTTATCCAAAAGTGAAAATGCTGCCCCCTATACCTTAAGAATGTACGTAGAATGTATGCACACATGACTGTAAGTCGCTTTGGATAAAAGCGTCTGCTAAATGGCATATATTATATTATTATTATATTATTATTATTATTATTATTAAGAAGTTAAATAGCCATCACTAGCTGGATATCACCCTGCACATTAGAGGCTGCTGCCCTGTATACAAAGACATTGAATCACTGGTCACATTATTCATGTAACACTAGTCACCTTAATGTCTACAGACTGCTTTACTCATATGTACTGTATTCTATTCTACTGTATTTAGACTCCGATGTTGCTCAACGATTTCTCAACTCCATTCTTTTACTATTACATTTGTGTGTATTGTTGTGAATTGTTTGATATTTACTGTGCTGTTGGAGCTAGGAACACAAGCATTTAGTTAGATACTACTGCACTGTTGGAGCTAGGAACACAAGCATTTAGTTAGATACTACTGCACTGTTGGAGCTAGGAACACAAGCATTTAGTTAGATACTACTGTTGGAGCTAGGAACACAAGCATTTAGTTAGATACTACTGCACTGTTGGAGCTAGGAACACAAGCATTTAGTTAGATACTACTGTTGGAGCTAGGAACACAAGCATTTAGTTAGATACTACTGCACTGTTGGAGTTAGGAACACAAGTATTTAGTTAGATATTACTGTTGGAGCTAGGAACACAAGCATTTAGTTAGATACTACTGCACTGTTGGAGTTAGGAACACAAGCATTTAGTTAGATACTACTGTTGGAGCTAGGAACACAAGCATTTAGTTAGATACTACTGCACTGTTGGAGCTAGGAACACAAGCATTTAGTTAGATACTACTGCACTGTTGGAGCTAGGAACACAAGCATTTAGTTAGATACTACTGCACTGTTGGAGCTAGGAACACAAGCATTTAGTTAGATACTACTGCACTGTTGGAGCTAGGAACACAAGCATTTAGTTAGATACTACTGCACTGTTGGAGCTAGGAACCCAAGCATTTAGGTAGATACTACTGCACTGTTGGAGTTAGGAACACTGCTTTGCTTTATCTTGGCCAGGTGGCAGTTGTAAATGAGAACTTGTTCTCAACTGGCCTACCTGGTAAAATAAAGGTGAAATAAATATGAAAAAATGTATTTGATTTAATAAAGTGTGTACATAAAACGTCTATAAAACCACCATCAGTACATTGACCTATCAAGTACATTTTCATAAATCATGTGGAAATGGAGAATGAAAAGTGGATCGGCGATGGCTAGAAGGGCGGTGGCGATGGCTAGAAGGCCGGTGGCGATGGCTAGAAGGCCAGTGGCGATGGCTAGAAGGCCGGTGGCGATGGCTAGAAGGCCGGTGGCGATGGCTAGAAGGTCAGTGGCGATGGCTAGAAGGCCGGTGGCGATGGCTAGAAGGTCAGTGGCGATGGCTAGAAGGCCGGTGGCGATGGCTAGAAGGCCGGTGGCGATGGCTAGAAGGTCAGTGGCGATGGCTAGAAGGTCAGTGGCGATGGCTAGAAGGCCAGTGGCGATGGCTAGAAGGCCGGTGGCGATGGCTAGAAGGCCAGTGGCGATGGCTAGAAGGCCGGTGGCGATGGCTAGAAGGTCAGTGGCGATGGCTAGAAGGCCGGTGGCGATGGCTAGAAGGCCGGTGGCGATGGCTAGAAGGTCAGTGGCGATGGCTAGAAGGCCGGTGGCGATGGCTAGAAGGTCAGTGGCGATGGCTAGAAGGCCGGTGGCGATGGCTAGAAGGTCAGTGGCGATGGCTAGAAGGTCAGTGGCGATGGCTAGAAGGTCAGTGGCGATGGCTAGAAGGCCGGTGGCGATGGCTAGAAGGTCAGTGGCGATGGCTAGAAGGTCAGTGGCGATGGCTAGAAGGTCAGTGGCGATGGCTAGAAGGCCGGTGGCGATGGCTAGAAGGTCAGTGGCGATGGCTAGAAGGTCAGTGGCGATGGCTAGAAGGTCAGTGGCGATGGCTAGAAGGTCAGTGGCGATGGCTAGAAGGTCAGTGGCGATGGCTAGTAGGCCGGTGGCGATGGCTAGAAGGCCAGTGGCGATGGCTAGAAGGCCAGTGGCGATGGCTAGAAGGCCGGTGGCGATGGCTAGAAGGCCAGTGGCGATGGCTAGAAGGCCGGTGGCGATGGCTAGAAGGCCGGTGGCGATGGCTAGTAGGCCAGTGGCGATGGCTAGAAGGCCAGTGGCGATGGCTAGAAGGCCGGTGGCGATGGCTAGAAGGCCGGTGGCGATGGCTAGAAGGCCAGTGGCGATGGCTAGTAGGCCGGTGGCGATGGCTAGAAGGCCGGTGGCGATGGCTAGAAGGCCGGTGGCGATGGCTAGTAGGCCAGTGGCGATGGCTAGAAGGTCAGTGGCGATGGCTAGAAGGCCGGTGGCGATGGCTAGAAGGTCAGTGGCGATGGCTAGTAGGCCAGTGGCGATGGCTAGAAGGCCAGTGGCGATGGCTAGAAGGTCAGTGGCGATGGCTAGAAGGCCGGTGGCGATGGCTAGAAGGTCAGTGGCGATGGCTAGAAGGCCAGTGGCGATGGCTAGAAGGTCAGTGGCGATGGCTAGTAGGCCGGTGGCGATGGCTAGAAGGTCGGTGGCGATGGCTAGTAGGCCGGTGGCGATGGCTAGAAGGCCGGTGGCGATGGCTAGAAGGTCAGTGGCGATGGCTAGAAGGCCGGTGGCGATGGCTAGAAGGCCGGTGGCGATGGCTAGAAGGTCAGTGGCGATGGCTAGAAGGCCGGTGGCGATGGCTAGTAGGCCGGTGGCGATGGCTAGAAGGTCGGTGGCGATGGCTAGTAGGCCGGTGGTGATGGCTAGTAGGCCGGTGGCGATGGCTAGAAGGCCGGTGGCGATGGCTAGAAGGTCAGTGGCGATGGCTAGAAGGCCGGTGGCGATGGCTAGAAGGCCGGTGGCGATGGCTAGAAGGCCGGTGGCGATGGCTAGAAGGCCGGTGGCGATGGCTAGAAGGTCAGTGGCGATGGCTAGAAGGCCGGTGGCGATGGCTAGAAGGCCGGTGGCGATGGCTAGAAGGCCGGTGGCGATGGCTAGTAGGCCGGTGGCGATGGCTAGAAGGCCGGTGGCGATGGCTAGAAGGCCGGTGGCGATGGCTAGAAGGCCGGTGGCGATGGCTAGTAGGTCGGTGGCGATGGCTAGAAGGCCGGTGGCGATGGCTAGAAGGCCGGTGGCGATGGCTAGAAGGCCGGTGGCGATGGCTAGAAGGCCGGTGGCGATGGCTAGAAGGCCGGTGGCGATGGCTAGAAGGCCGGTGGCGATGGCTAGAAGGCCGGTGGCGATGGCTAGTAGGTCAGTGGCGATGGCTAGTAGGCCGGTGGCGATGGCTAGTAGGCCAGTGGCGATGGCTAGAAGGCCGGTGGCGATGGCTAGAAGGCCGGTGGCGATGGCTAGAAGGCCGGTGGCGATGGCTAGTAGGTCAGTGGCGATGGCTAGTAGGCCGGTGGCGATGGCTAGTAGGCCAGTGGCGATGGCTAGAAGGTCGGTGGCGATGGCTAGAAGGCCGTTGACGTCGACCGCAGAACAAGTAGAGGGACCGACTCTGGCGGAAGTCTGACAACCCACATCCGTTCAATGCTTCCAATAGGGTTGCTAGACAGGCCGCTTCCAATAGGGTTGGAGTCGAGGGTTGGAGTCGAGGGTTGGAGTCGAGGGTTGGAGTCGAGGGTTGGAGTCGAGGGTTGGAGTCGAGGGTTGTCGTCGAGGGTTGGAGTTGTGTTAGCAAATGTAACAATGTGCATTTCATAAGTAATCTAATAAAGTGTGTACGTAAAATGGATTAAAGATGTCTGTAAAACCACAATGAGGACACCGACCTATCAAGTACATTCTCATCACTGGGTATCGAGAAATAAAAAACGTCGGAGTAGGCTGAAGTGTCAGTTCATGTTCATGTTTACAACACAACATGCCATCTCATCTCAACATGCCAACAGGTCATCTCATCATTAATACCTTTAAGGAGGAATGTCCGGAGGGTGAAAATCACAAAACATTCTATTTTACTCAGAGTATTATTCATTTTACCTCCCCTGTCTGTTATCTTAACTTTCTCTATGCCACAGAATCTAAAGGTAGAAATGTCATGTTTCGGGTCATTAAAATGTACTGCGACATGCTAGTCCCGGTCTCCTGATTGAACTTTTAGGTTCACTAATTCTCTGAGACAACGAGAGGTTTTACCTACATAACACAGCCCGCATGGACATTTAATCATGTAGATAACATGGGTGGAGGAGCACCTAATAATGCCATTTATTTGGACCTGTTTGCCTGTATGACTTCATCATATTGTTGCACTGTGAGCAGCCTCTGCATTTATAGCTACCATTCAGAAGAGGGGGCAAAAGAGCCTGGCTCATTGTCTTTTGTGGCTGGCAGTTGGCATGGACCAATTTGTTGCGTAAATTGCGACTTCTCCTATATACAATAAGTGGTGGGTTCTTAAATTCAGCTGGCAGAGCTGGGTCCGATGATAGAACATGCCAGTGTTTCATGACAGCATCTCCCACTTTGCGCCAGTTCAAATTATATGTGGTAGTGAATATTCCAAAGTGTTCTTTAGCTCTAGTGGGACTTTTTAGTATCAGTTCATCTCGTGTTTTCCCAAATGCCAAATTAAAATCTTCATCCACACATTGTGGAGAATAGCCTCTTCTTAGAAACCTATTGTTCATCTCGGCTGCTTTTTCTAGATAGTCCTCTGTGGAGTGGCACATACGACAGTCTGAAAAACTGGCCTCTTGGAAGTCCTCTTTTTAATGGCTCAGGGTGGAAGCTGTCCCCCTTGTAAAATAGAGTATTTATGTCTGTTTCTTTTCTATCCAGAGTTGTAAACAGGGTACCATTTGATTTCTCAATCCACATATCGAGGTAATGAACACGTTTCGTGTCACATTCAATAGTGAATTTGAGATTAGAATATAGTTCGTTGGTTGGTTTTTTGTTTGTATGTCAGACTCTCAAGTAGTGAGCTTTGGGCTTTGCCATGTTGTGTTTCAGGTTTGTGTAATGTACAGGACGTGTGGCACATTTGCAGACATGTCATATTCATGTTTTTAGACAGTGTTGTTTAATAGACAGTGTTGCTGTAGCCCCGTGTCTGCGGCCTGTGTTTCTGGAAACCCCTCCGACCGCTTGCCTCTCAGTGTTGTTTAATAGACAGTGTTGCTGTAGCCCCGTGTCCGCGGCCTGTGTTTCTGGAAACCCCTCCGACCGCTTGCCTCTCAGTGTTGTTTAATAGACAGTGTTGCTGTAGCCCCGTGTCTGCGGCCTGTGTTTCTGGAAACCCCTCCGACCGCTTACCTCTCAGTGTTGTTTAATTGACAGTGTTGCTGTAGCCCCGTGTCTGCGGCCTGTGTTTCTGGAAACCCCTCCGACCGCTTGCCTCTCAGTGTTGTTTAATAGACAGTGTTGCTGTAGCCCCGTGTCCGCGGCCTGTGTTTCTGGAAACCCCTCCGACCGCTTGCCTCTCAGTGTTGTTTAATAGACAGTGTTGCTGTAGCCCCGTGTCTGCGGCCTGTGTTTCTGGAAACCCCTCCGACCGCTTGCCTATCAGTGTTGTTTAATAGACAGTGTTGCTGTAGCCCCGTGTCTGCTGCCTGTGTTTCTGGAAACCCCTTCGACCGCTTGCCTCTCAGTGTTGTTTAATTGACAGTGTTGCTGTAGCCCCGTGTCTGCGGCCTGTGTTTCTGGAAACCCCTCCGACCGCTTGCCTCTCAGTGTTGTTTAATTGACAGTGTTGCTGTAGCCCCGTGTCTGCGGCCTGTGTTTCTGGAAACCCCTCCGACCGCTTGCCTATCAGTGTTGTTTAATAGACAGTGTTGCTGTAGCCCCGTGTCTGCGGCCTGTGTTTCTGGAAACCCCTTCGACCGCTTGCCTCTCAGTGTTGTTTAATTGACAGTGTTGCTGTAGCCCCGTGTCTGCGGCCTGTGTTTCTGGAAACCCCTTCGACCGCTTGCCTCTCAGTGTTGTTTAATTGACAGTGTTGCTGTAGCCCCGTGTCTGCGGCCTGTGTTTCTGGAAACCCCTCCGACCGCTTGCCTCTCAGTGTTGTTTAATTGACAGTGTTGCTGTAGCCCCGTGTCTGCGGGCTGTGTTTCTGGAAACCCCTCCGACCGCTTGCCTCTCAGTGTTGTTTAATTGACAGTGTTGCTGTAGCCCCGTGTCTGCGGCCTGTGTTTCTGGAAACCCCTCCGACCGCTTGCCTCTCAGTGTTGTTTAATTGACAGTGTTGCTGTAGCCCCGTGTCTGCGGCCTGTGTTTCTGGAAACCCCTCCGACCGCTTGCCTCTCAGTGTTGTTTAATTGACAGTGTTGCTGTAGCCCCGTGTCTGCGGCCTGTGTTTCTGGAAACCCCTCCGACCGCTTGCCTCTCAGTGTTGTTTAATTGACAGTGTTGCTGTAGCCCCGTGTCTGCGGCCTGTGTTTCTGGAAACCCCTCCGACCGCTTGCCTCTCAGTGTTGTTTAATAGACAGTGTTGCTGTAGCCCCGTGTCTGCGGCCTGTGTTTCTGGAAACCCCTCCGACCGCTTGCCTCTCAGTGTTGTTTAATTGACAGTGTTGCTGTAGCCCCGTGTCTGCGGCCTGTGTTTCTGGAAACCCCTCCGACCGCTTGCCTCTCAGTGTTGTTTAATAGACAGTGTTGCTGTAGCCCCGTGTCTGCGGCCTGTGTTTCTGGAAACCCCTCCGACCGCTTGCCTCTCAGTGTTGTTTAATTGCACTTGCTGCAAATTAGAGCATATATCCCTTTTGGAACACCTGTGTGGGATCAACACTCAGTTCTCTATAGAAACGTTCATTACTGAGTTGTCTCTGAATCTCTTCTTTATATTTATCATAGTCTAAAACAACCACAGCACCCCCCTTGTCTGCAGGTTTTATAACCAAAGATGAATCTTTCATGAATTCATTGAGTGCCTGTTCTTCTGTCTTAGTGAGGTTCTTTTGAATGTGGTTTGTTTTTCTCATGTACACTGACACAACTTCTTGTTCGACTAACCTACAATAGGTATTAATCGAGCAGTTGTTAACCATAGGACAGGATTTGATTATGGGCTTAATGAGTAACAGTTCTTGGGTTTCTAGGCCAGAAAGTGTTTAAGTTTAATCTTGCCCTTCAATAAAAAAGGTCCTTCAATAAGACAGACTTGTGCAGCTCTTTTTTACTGTGTCCTGCTGTAGCCCCGTGTCTGCGGCCTGTGTTCCTGGTATCCTCTCTGACCGTTTGCCTCTCCGTGTCTGCGGCCTGTCTTCCTGGTATCCTCTTTGACCGCTTGCCTCTCCGTGTCTGCGGCCTGTGTTTCTGGTATCCTCTCCGACTGCTTGCCTCTCCGTGTCTGCGGCCTGTGTTCCTGGTATCCTATCCGACCGCTTGCCTCTCCGTGTCTGCGGCCTGTGTTTCTGGTATCCTCTCCGACCGCTTGCCTCTCCGTGTCCGCGGCCTGTGTTCCTGGTATCCTCTCTGACCGCTTGCCTCTCCGTGTCCGCGGCCTGTGTTCCTGGTATCCTCTCTGACCGTTTGCCTCTCCGTGTCTGCGGCCTGTGTTTCTGGTATCCTCTCCGACCGCTTGCCTCTCCGTGTCTGCGGCCTGTCTTCCTGGTATCCTCTCCGACCGCTTGCCTCTCACTGTCTGCGGCCTGTCTAGCAACCCTATTGGAAGCATTGAACGGATGTGGGTTGCCAGACTTCCGCCAGAGTCGGTCCCTCTACTCGCTCGAGTGGCGTTCTGCGGTCGACGTCAACGGCCTTCTAGCCATTGCCGATCCACTTTTCATTTTCCATTTGTTTTGTCTTTGTTTTCTACACACCTGGTTTCAATTCCCCCACTTACATGTTCATTATTTAACCCTCCGTTTTCCCCATGTTGGTGTGCGTGTTTGTTTTATTGTTCAGACTGTTACTGACGGTTGGTATTTTGTTGCTGGGTTTTGTTATTACGCTGTTTATTTCGTGGTACCGGTATTTTTCCCGCACCGTAGTATTGTGTTTATACTGGTGTTATCTTGTATTAAAAACCTTGTCCACGAATCTCAGCTCTCCTGCGCCTGACTCCTTTCACCAGTTACCCACAGCCTTGACATGGAGCATTATCTACATAAGGTTGCAAATGAAAAACACTCACGAAAGCTCTGACAAAGGCCTTAAGCTACAAAAATAGCAGCACTTAAGAAACTGTTTCTTCCAGTGTGGGCAATGCCATTTAAAACTTCTAATACCCTTTAAATATATATACACATACCAGTCAAAAGTTTGGACACACCTAATCATTCAAGGGTTTTTCTTTATTTTTGGCATAATATATATATATATATATATATACACACAGTGCATTCAGAAAGTATTCAGACCTCTTGACATTGTCCAAATTTTGTTATGTTACAGCCTTATTCTAAAATTGATTAAATAATTGTTTTCCCAACCAATCTATAAAGCACAATATCCCATAATGAAAAAGAGAAAACAGGTTTTAAGAAATGTTTGCAAATTTATAAGCAATAAAACACTGAAATGTCACATTACATAAGTATTCACACCCTTTACTTAGTACTTTGTTGAAGCACCATTGGCAGCGATTACAGTCTCGAGTCTTCTTGGGTATGAAGCTACAAAATTGACACACCTGTATTTGGGGAGTTTCTCCCATTTTTCTCTGCAGATCCTCTTAAACTCTGTCAGATTGGACAATACTATATTTACATAATTATTCAGACCCTTTGCTATCAGACTCGAAATTGAACTCTGGTACATCTTGTTTCCATTAATCATCCTTGAGATGTTTCTACAACTTGATTGGAGTAAAGTGAATTGACTGAACATGATGTAGAAAGGCACACACCTGTCTATATAAGGTCCCACAATTGACAGTGCACATCAGAGCAAAAACCAAACCATGAGGTGGAAGGAATTGTCCGTAGAGCTCCGAGACAGGAGTGTGTCGAGGCACAGATCTGGGTAAGGGTACCAAAACATTTCTGCAGCATTGAAGGTCCCCAAGAACACAGTGGCCTCCATCATTTTTAAATTGAAGAAGTTTGTAACCACCAAGACTCTTCCTAGAGCTGGCCGCGGGGCCAAACTGAGCAATGGAGGGAGATGGCCCTTGGTCAGGGAGGTGACGAAGAACCCGATGGTCAGTCCGATAGAGCTCCAGAATTCCTCTGTGGAGATGGGAGAACCTACAATCAGGCTTTGTGGAAGCCACTCCCCAGTAAAAATAACATCCCGTTTGGAGTTTGCCAAAAGGCAACTAAAGACTCTCAGAACATGAGAAACAAGATTCTCTGTTGGTTAAGGGCTTGTAAGCTTTTCACGGTAAGGTCTGTTATGATAATGCCATATTTGTGTAAGAGCAGTTTGAAGAAAATCGCATGGAATTACAGCCTGTTCAAGTGGGTTGGTGTTTTTGGACCTTGCGTAACGTCGCCTGGTGGTCTGTTTGACCAATTTCCATATCCCCTTCTACTTTCACACCCAGTGAAATTGTTGACAGGCGTAAAAGCAAGAGAGATTGTGCTGTTTCTTTGTTTTCCATCAGAACAATCCCTTTGTCCGATGTAATAATGCACAGCACACCTCAACAAGGTAGCTAGCTAACTTAACTTACACTGGCAATGGATTTACAGCTTTCTTTCTCCATCAATGTTCTGTCAATGATACCTTGCATACATCTTCTTCTAGCTAGCTATTATTATAAAAATTGAAGGACATAACCTTGTGTTTCTGCAAGCTAACTTAGCTAGCTAACTACTAGCCTCGACCGCAACCAGAATAGCTAACTGACCTGAAGTGACAATATTTTTGCAGTGTGTTTTTTTGATGATGTATTAGATAGTTATTGATTATTGCATTGTTTGGTTATGAGTTCGCAAGAAAGTTATTTCACTGCACCTAGAAATATTATCTATTTCAAGAATTATGTTTTACATGCTCATGAAAGTGTGCTAAACGTATACATTTTCCTATTTCAAAAATCTATTGTTCAAAACAAGATGTTCAGTTACTTACTACTCTGCCCTTCAGGGGGTGCATAGGCCATGTAAACAGTCCTTTGTTTGTTTTGCCAACTATTTGCAATGATGGTGAACTGCCCCAAGGAAATCGCAGGATTTCAACGCATAAATTATAACAGCACAAAGTAAATGGACCGTCCTAGGGCGCTCAAATGTGCGTTCAGTTCCGAACTTCTGGGTCTGCTCTACTCTCCTCCTCCCAATGAGTCTCTCATGCCAGACAGCTTACTTCCCCACGTCAGACTAGATCTGCTCTATTAGGTACAGATGGAACCAAATTAAAAAGCTGGTTGTAATTTACTTGTAAATAAATGACATAACAGTCATAACAGTCTGGAACCTTGTAAACAGGACATCTACATCCAACAAGAGTCAAAAAAACAGAGGCCTACACTGGCTAGAACCTTCTTGGCGTGAATCTGGCAAAAGAGCATCAGGCTGTATTACAGGTCGACATGTGTGGACTAAAACAGCATAATAATGGGTGTATCCCAAAGCATTATGGAATTAATTAGCCAGCGACAGTAATTTTTAGAAACATTAAGAAGTAGTTTGGTCGTTTTTTGTTGTTGTTGTCAAATGAACTACCTTTGATAAGCAGCTAGATAGCTATAGCTAACTGTTAGCTTGCCAGCTGTTAGCTCCCATACCAATATCAAGTTTTTCTAAACTAATATCTGAAGTTATTTCAGAATTAAAGTTCAGAATTAAAGTTAACTTGTTAACTTGTTAGCGCAACATGCTTTGTGACATTACGTTAGCTAGCTATCCCCAGTTAGATAATATTTTGTGACATTACGTT
>NW_026290954.1:1605000-1655000 GCF_023373465.1 Oncorhynchus keta | reverse complement strand
AGAGGTAACTCTGTCGGGAGTGCGCGTCATGAGACCAAGGCTCTCTGCCAGACCACTGATTCAAAGAGGTCTCATGAGCCCCTCCTTTATAGTAGAATCCTCAAACCAGTTTCTAAAGACGGTTGACATCTAGTGGAAGACCTAGGAAGTGCAACCTCATCCATATCTCAATGTGTATTCGGTAGTCCAAGCTTTGAAAAACTACAAACCTCAGATGTCCCACTTCCTGGTTGGATTTTTCACTGTTGTTTTGCCTGCCATATGAGTTCTGTTATACTCACAGACATCATTCAAACAGTTTTAGAAACTTGAGAGTGTTTTCCATCCAATAATACTAGATATATGCATATATTAGCATCTGGTACTGAGTAGGAGGCAGTTCACTCTGGGCACGCTATTCATCCAAAAGTGAAAACGCTGCCACCTATCCCAAAAAGGTTAACCTGTAACAACTATTATATTGTAGCTGCCATGAAGTCTAAAGGTACATAACATTCTTGTTATTATCAATATTAATATTATTATCAATTCAACCGTTACACCGGAACATCGTAGCTGCAATCCGAGTGGCTACTCCTGGCTGACATCTCTGTCCAGAAGCAAGCACCAGCTAACCCTGAGCTAGCCTCGAGCTAGGTCCATCTCCTGGCTAGCCGAAGAGGTCCACCAGCTAATTCATTGGGATACAATACCTCTTTTGCAAGATCAAATCAAATGTATTTATATAGCCCTTCTTACATCAGCTGATATCTCAAAGTGCTGTACAGAAACCCAGCCTAAAACCCCAAACAGCAAGCAATGCAGGTGTAGAAGCACGGTGGCTAGGAAAAAACTCACTAGAAAGGCCAAAACCTAGGAAGAAACCTAGAGAGGAACCAGGCTATGAGGGGTTGCCAGTCCTCTTCTTGCTGTGCTGGGTGGAGATTATAACAGAACATGGCCATGTGCTGGGTGGAGATTATAACAGAACATGGCCAAGAGAGAGAGAGAGAGAGAGAGAGAGAGAGAGAGAGAGAGAGAGAGAGAGAGAGAGAGAGAGAGAGAGAGAGAGAGAGAGAGAGAGAGAGAGAGAGAGAGAGAGAGAGAGAGAGAGAGAGAGAGAGAGAGAGAGAGAGAGAGAGAGAGAGAGAGAGAGAGAGAGAGAGAGAGAGAAAATACTTAAATTCACACAGGACACCGGATAAGACAGGAGAAATACTCCAGATATAACAGACTGACCCTAGCCCCCCGACACGTAAACAACTGCAGCATAAATACTGGAGGCTGAGACAGGAGGGGTCAGGAGACACTGTGGCCCCATCCGATGATACTCCCGGACAAGGCCAACAGGCAGGATATAACCCCACCCACTTTGCCAAAGCACAGCCCCCACACCACTAGAGGGATATCTTCAACCACCAACTTACCATCCTGAGACAAGGCCGAGTATAGCCCACAAAGATCTCCGCCACGGCACAACCCAAGTGGGGGCGCCAACCCACTAAAGAGCATCCTGACTGGTTGCATCTCTCCCTGGTACGGCAACTGCTCGGCCTCCGACCGCAAGGCACTACAGAGGGTAGTGCGTACGGCCAAACACATCACTGGGGCTAAGCTGCCTGCCATCCAGGACCTATAAAACAGGTGGAAGGCCCTAAAAATTGTCAAAGACCCAGCCACCCCAGTCATACACTGTTCTCTCTGCTTCCACATGGCAAGCGGTACCGGAGTGCCAAGTCTAGGACCAACAGGCTTCTCATTCCTCCCCCCAAGCCATAAGACTCCTGAACAGGTAATCAAATGTCTACCCACACTATCTGCATTGTGTTCCCCGCCAACCTCTCTTTTATGCAGCTACGCAGCTGCTATTCTCTGTTTATATTATATAATTTACATTACATTACATTTAAGTCATTTAGCAGACGCTCTTATCCAGAGCGACTTACAAATTGGTGCATTCACCTTATGACATCCAGTGGAACAGCCACTTTACAATAGTGCATCTAAATCTTTTAGGGGGGTGAGAAGGATTACTTATCCTATCCTAGGTATTCCTTAAAGAGGTGGGGTTTCAGGTGTCTCCGGAAGGTGGTGATTGACTCCGCTGTCCTGGCGTCGTGAGGAGTTTGTTCCACCATTGTGGGGCCAGAGCAGCGAACAGTTTTGACTGGGCTGAGCGGGAACTGTACTTCCTCAGTGGTAGGGAGGCGAGCAGGCCAGAGGTGGATGAACGCAGTGCCCTTGTTTGGGTGTAGGGCCTGATCAGAGCCTGGAGGTACTGAGGTGCCGTTCCCCTCACAGCTCCGTAGGCAAGCACCATGGTCTTGTAGCGGATGCGAGCTTCAACTGGAAGCCAGTGGAGAGAGCGGAGGAGCGGGGTGACGTGAGAGAACTTGGGAAGGTTGAACACCAGACGGGCTGCGGCGTTCTGGATGAGTTGTAGGGGTTTAATGGCACAGGTAGGGAGCCCAGCCAACAGCGAGTTGCAGTAATCCAGACGGGAGATGACAAGTGCCTGGATTAGGACCTGCGTCGCTTCCTGTGTGAGGCAGGGTCGTACTCTGCGGATGTTGTAGAGCATGAACCTACAGGAACGGGCCACCGCCTTGATGTTAGTTGAGAACGACAGGGTGTTGTCCAGGATCACGCCAAGGTTCTTAGCACTCTGGGAGGAGGACACAATGGAGTTGTCAACCGTGATGGCGAGATCATGGAACGGGCAGTCCTTCCCCGGGAGGAAGAGCAGCTCCGTCTTGCCGAGGTTCAGCTTGAGGTGGTGATCCGTCATCCACACTGATATGTCTGCCAGACATGCAGAGATGCGATTCGCCACCTGGTCATCAGAAGGGGGAAAGGAGAAGATTAATTGTGTGTCGTCTGCATAGCAATGATAGGAGAGACCATGTGAGGTTATGACAGAGCCAAGTGACTTGGTGTATAGCGAGAATAGGAGAGGGCCTAGAACAGAGCCCTGGGGGACACCAGTGGTGAGAGCGCGTGGTGAGGAGACAGATTCACGCCACGCCACCTGGTAGGAGCGACCTGTCAGGTAGGACGCAATCCAAGCGTGGGCCGCGCCGGAGATGCCCAACTCGGAGAGGGTGGAGAGGAGGATCTGATGGTTCACAGTATCGAAGGCAGCCGATAGGTCTAGAAGGATGAGAGCAGAGGAGAGAGAGTTAGCTTTAGCAGTGCGGAGCGCCTCCGTGATGCAGAGAAGAGCAGTCTCAGTTGAATGACTAGTCTTGAAACCTGACTGATTTGGATCAAGAAGGTCATTCTGAGAGAGATAGCGGTAGAGCTGGCCAAGGACGGCACGTTCAAGAGTTTTGGAGAGAAAAGAAAGAAGGGATACTGGTCTGTAGTTGTTGACATCGGAGGGATCGAGTGTAGGTTTTTTCAGAAGGGGTGCAACTCTCGCTCTCTTGAAGACGGAAGGGACGTAGCCAGCGGTCAGGGATGAGTTGATGAGCGAGGTGAGGTAAGGGAGAAGGTCTCCGGAAATGGTCTGGAGAAGAGAGGAGGGGATAGGGTCAAGCGGGCAGGTTGTTGGACTGCCGGCCGTCACAAGACGCAAGATTTCATCTGGAGAGAGAGGGGAGAAAGAGATCAGAGCACAGGGTAGGGCAGTGTGAGCAGAACCAGCGGTGTCGTTTGACTTAGCAAACGAGGATCGGATGTCGTCGACCTTCTTTTCAAAATGTTTGACGAAGTCATCTGCAGAGAGGGAGGAGGGGGGGAGGGGGAGGAGGATTCAGGAGGGAGGAGAAGGTGGCAAAGAGCTTCCTAGGGTTAGAGGCAGATGCTTGGAATTTAGAGTGGTAGAAAGTGGCTTTAGCAGCAGAGACAGAGGAGGAAAATGTAGAGAGGAGGGAGTGAAAGGATGCCAGGTCCGCAGGGAGGCGAGTTTTCCTCCATTTCCGCTCGGCTGCCCGGAGCCCTGTTCTGTGAGCTCGCAATGAGTCGTCGAGCCACGGAGCGGGAGGGGAGGACCGAGCCGGCCTGGAGGATAGGGGACATAGAGAGTCAAAGGATGCAGAAAGGGAGGAGAGGAGGGTTGAGGAGGCAGAATCAGGTGATAGGTTGGAGAAGGTTTGAGCAGAGGGAAGAGATGATAGGATGGAAGAGGAGAGAGTAGAAGGGGAGGAAGAGCGAAGGTTGGGACGGCGCGATACCATCCGAGTAGGGGCAGTGTGGGAAGTGTTGGATGAGAGCGAGAGGGAAAAGGATACAAGGTAGTGGTCGGAGACTTGGAGGGGAGTTGCAATGGGGTTAGTGGAAGAACAGCATCTAGTAAAGATGAGGTCGAGCGTGTTGCCTGCCTTGTGAGTAGGGGGGGAAGGTGAGAGGGTGAGGTCAAAAGAGGAGAGGAGTGGAAAGAAGGAGGCAGAGAGGAATGAGTCAAAGGTAGACGTGGGGAGGTTAAAGTCGCCCAGAACTGTGAGAGGTGAGCCGTCCTCAGGAAAGGAGCTTATCAAGGCAGCAAGCTCATTGATGAACTCTCCGAGGGAACCTGGAGGGCGATAAATGATAAGGATGTTAAGCTTGAAAGGGCTGGTAACTGTGACAGCATGGAATTCAAAGGAGGCGATAGACAGATGGGTAAGGGGAGAAAGAGAGAATGACCACTTGGGAGAGATGAGGATCCCGGTGCCACCACCCCGCTGACCAGAAGCTCTCGGGGTGTGCGAGAACACGTGGGCGGACGAGGAGAGAGCAGTAGGAGTAGCAGTGTTATCTGTGGTGATCCATGTTTCCGTCAGTGCCAAGAAGTCGAGTTAGTTGACAGGCTACAGAAGAGGCTACGCTAATGCAAGGAGATTGGAATGACAAGTGGACTACACGTCTCGAATGTTCAGAAAGTTAAGCTTACGTAGCAAGAATCTTATTGACTAAAATGATTAAAATGATACAGTACTGCTGAAGTAGGCTAGCTGGCAGTGGCTGCGTTGTTGACACTACACTAATCAAGTCGTTCCGTTGAGTGTAATAGTTACTACAGTGCAGCTATTCGGGGGCTAGCTGGCTAGATAGCAGTGTTGATTACGTTACGTTGCGTTAAAAGAACGACAATAGCTGGCTAGCTAACCTCGAAAATCGCTCTAGACTACACAATTATCTTTGATACAAGGACGGCTATGTAGCTAGCTATGTAGCTAGCTACGATCAAGCAAATCAAACCGTTGTGCTGTAATGAAATGAAATGAAAATGTGATACTACCTGTGGAGCGAAGTGGAATGCGACCGGGTTGTTGTTGGCTAGCTGTTAGCTGTATAGCCTCTCTACTGTACAGAGCCTCTCTACTGTACAGAGCCTCTTTACTGTATATCGCCTCTTTACTTTATAGAGCCTCTCTACTGTATATAGCCTCTACAGTACAGAGCCTCTCTACTGTACAGAGCCTCTTTACTGTATATCGCCTCTTTACTTTATAGAGCCTCTCTACTGTATATAGCCTCTCTACTGTATAGAGCCTCTC
Source organism: Oncorhynchus keta (assembly GCF_023373465.1). Classification (NCBI taxonomy): domain Eukaryota; kingdom Metazoa; phylum Chordata; class Actinopteri; order Salmoniformes; family Salmonidae; genus Oncorhynchus; species Oncorhynchus keta. The sequence continues at coordinate 1,649,541 of NW_026290954.1, read as the reverse complement.
TACTGTACAGAGCCTCTCTACTGTATATAGCCTCTCTACTGCACAGAGCCTCTCTACTGTATACAGCCTCTCTACTGTATATAGCTTCTCTACTGTACAGAGCCTCTCTACTGTATATAGCCTCTCTACTGTACAGAGCCTCTCTACTGTATATAGCCTCTCTACTGTACAGAGCCTCTTTACTGTATATAGCTTCTCTACTGTACAGAGCCTCTTTACTGTATAGAGCCTCTCTACTGTACAGAGCCTCTCTACTGTATACAGCCTCTCTACTGTATATAGCCTCTCTACAGTACAGAGCCTCTCTACTGTACAGAGCCTCTTTACTGTATATCGCCTCTTTACTTTATAGAGCCTCTCTACTGTATATAGCCTCTCTACTGTATATAGCCTCTCTACTGTATAGAGCCTCTCTACTGTTTATAGCCTCTCTACTGTATAGAGCCTCTCTACTGTATATAGCCTCTCTACTGTACAGAGCCTCTCTACTGTACAGAGCCTCTTTACTGTATATCGCCTCTTTACTTTATAGAGCCTCTCTACTGTATATAGCCTCTCTACTGTACAGAGCCTCTCTACTGTATAGAGCCTCTCTACTGTATAGAGCCTCTCTACTGTATATAGCCTCTCTACTGTATATAGGCTCTCTACTGTATAGAGCCTCTCTACTGTATAGAGCCTCTCTACTGTACAGAGCCTCTTTACTTTATAGAGCCTCTCTACTGTATATAGCCTCTCTACTGTATATAGCCTCTCTACTGTATAGAGCCTCTCTACTGTACAGAGCCTCTCTACTGTATAGAGCCTCTCTACTTTATATAGCCTCTCTACTGTATATAGCCTCTCTACTGTATAGAGCCTCTCTACTGTACAGAGCCTCTCTATTGTATAGAGCCTCTGTACTGTACAGAGCCTCTTTACTGTATACAGCCTCTCTACTGTATATAGCCTCTCTACTGTACAGAGCCTCTTTACTGTATACAGCCTCTCTACTGTATATAGCCTCTTTACTGTATAGAGCCTCTCTACTGTATATAGCCTCTCTACTGTATATAGCCTCTCTACTGTATAGAGCCTCTCTACTGTATATAGCTTCTCTACTGTATATAGCCTCTCTACTGTATATAGCCTGTCTACTGTATATAGCTTCTCTACTGTATATAGCCTCTCTACTGTATAGAGCCTCTCTACTGTACAGAGCCTCTCTACTGTATATAGCCTCTCTACTGTATATAGCCTCTCTACTGTATACAGCCTGTTTACTGTCATTTGTCACGGTCTTTTTACCGTTGTTTTAGGTCTTTACTTCTCTATCTACTTCCCTATTATCTATATCTATTGTTCACCTAAAACCTATTTTCTACTTAAAGATCGAGCTGTTGGTTAGGGCCTGTAAGTAAGCATTTCACTGTAAGGTCTACTACACCTGTTGTATTCAGCATTTCACTGTAAGGTCTACTACACCTGTTGTATTCAGCATTTCACTGTGAGGTCTACTACACCTGTTGTATTCAGCATTTCACTGTAAGGTCTACCTACACCTGTTGTATTCAGCATTTCACTGTAAGGTCTACTACACCTGTTGTATTCAGCATTTCACTGTAAGGTCTACTTACACCTGTTGTATTCAGCATTTCACTGTAAGGTCTACTACACCTGTTGTATTCAGCATTTCACTGTAAGGTCTACATACACCTGTTGTATTCAGCATTTCACTGTAAGGTCTACTACACCTGTTGTATTCAGCATTTCACTGTGAGGTCTACTATACCTGTTGTATTCAGCATTTCACTGTAAGGTCTACTACACCTGTTGTATTCAGCATTTCACTGTAAGGTCTACTACACCTGTTGTATTCAGCATTTCACTGTAAGGTCTACTACACCTGTTGTATTCAGCATTTCACTGTAAGGTCTACCTACACCTGTTGTATTCAGCATTTCACTGTAAGGTCTACTACACCTGTTGTATTCAGCATTTCACTGTAAGGTCTACTACACCTGTTGTATTCAGCATTTCACTGTAAGGTCTACTTACACCTGTTGTATTCAGCATTTCACTGTAAGGTCTACTACACCTGTTGTATTCAGCATTTCACTGTAAGGTCTACCTACACCTGTTGTATTCAGCATTTCACTGTAAGGTCTACTACACCTGTTGTATTCAGCATTTCACTGTAAGGTCTACCTACACCTGTTGTATTCAGCATTTCACTGTAAGGTCTACCTACACCTGTTGTATTCGGCGCACGTGACAAATAAAGTTGATTGCATATTACAGCTAATGGGAAACCAAATATAATCCTAAATATATGTGCTCTCTCTCTCTCTCTCTCTCTCTCTCTCTCTCTCTCTCTCTCTCTCTCTCTCTCTCTCTCTCTCTCTCTCTCTCTCTCTCTCTCTCTCTCTCTCTCTCTCTCTCTCTCTCTCTCTCACCTAATTTCTGGAGCATATTTTTCTACCACAGGAGGTGGTTATGACAAATTAGAAGTCTGTGAATGTTCTGTTGGTGTAAAGGCTCCAGCTGTCACTGGGGAGCTAGTGATCAGGATTGTGTATGTGTGTGTGTGCATGCATGCGTGTCAGAGCTGTGTGTTCTTTTGGTGCCACAAACATTTCCATATGGTCATCCACATGACAATCTGCTCACAAGTCAATCCACTCCCATTCCTTCCCGCTAGCTGCTCCCATTCCTCCCCCTAGCTCCTCCCATTCCTCCCCCTAGCTCCTCCCCCTAGCTCCTCCCCCCTAGCTCCTCCCATTCCTCCACCCCTAGCTGCTCCCATTCCTCCCACCTAGCTGCTCCCATTCCTCCCCCCCTAGCTCCTCCCATTCCTCCCCCCCTAGCTCCTCCCATTCCTCCCACCTAGCTGCACCCAATCCTAATCCTCCACCCCTAGCTGCTCCCATTCCTTCCCCCTAGCTGCTCCCAATCCTAATCCTCTACCCCCTAGCTCCTCCCAATCCCAATCCTCCACCCCTAGATGCTCCCATTCCTTCCCCCTAGCTGCTCCCAATCCTAATCCTCCACCCCCTAGCTCCTCCCAATTCCAATCCTCCACCCCTAGATGCTCCCATTCCTTCCCCCTCGCTGCTCCCAATCCTAATCCTCCACCCCCTAGCTCCTCCCAATCCCAATCCTCCACCCCTAGCTGCTCCCATTCCTTCCCCCTCGCTGCTCCCAATCCTAATCCTCCATCCAGCTAGCAGCACCGCTGGCTGCTCCCAAACAGACACCCTTGATTTCTCAAACAGTGCCTAGACATGCGGAGAGATTCCTGACATCACCCTTGATTTCTCAAACAGTGCCGAGACATGCAAAGAGATTCCTGACATAACCCTTGATTTCTCAAACAGTGCCGAGACATGCGGAGAGATTCCTGACATCACCCTTCATTTCTCCAACAGTGCCTAGACATGCGTAGAGATTCCTGACATCACCCTTGATTTCTCAAACAGTGCCGAGACATGCGGAGAGATTCCTGACATCACCCTTGATTTCTCAAACAGTGCCTAGACGTGCGGAGAGATTCCTGACATCACCCTTGATTTCTCAAACAGTGCCTAGACATGCGTAGAGATTCCTGACATAACCCTTGATTTCTCAAACAGTGCCGAGACATGCGGAGAGATTCCTGACATCACCCTTCATTTCTCCAACAGTGCCTAGACATGCGTAGAGATTCCTGACATCACCCTTGATTTCTCAAACAGTGCCGAGACTTGCGGAGAGATTCCTGACATCACCCTTGATTTCTCAAACAGTGCCGAGACTTGCGGAGAGATTCCTGACATCACCCTTGATTTCTCAAACAGTGACGAGACATGCGGAGAGATTCCTGACATCACCCTTGATTTCTCAAACAGTGCCTAGACGTGCGGAGAGATTCCTGACATAACCCTCGATTTCTCAAACAGTGCCGAGACATGCAGAGATTCCTGACATCACCCTTGATTTCTCAAACAGTGCCGAGACATGCAGAGAGATTCCTGACATAACCACATGTTAGTTAATTTGATCTGTTGTGCTGTATATTTTCTCATGTATGAGTTATTTTTATTATAGCAGGATTATGGTAAGTGATGCCATTGTAATAGTATAATAGTAATAGTAATATAATCAATATTTTGTAATTGTATTTGTATTTGTTGTTTGTCTACTGTGTGTTTGTTTATTCAGTCAGAACAGGAAGGTAGAAATAAACAGTATTCCTATGGTATTTAGCAAAAAATGCATGTTTGAATGTATTGAACACATAAAACAATGTTTCCGATGTGGAAACCGACTTCTATCCTAGATATTCTGGTATATACACTAGGAGAACACACAACATTAGGATCACTTGCTCTTTCCATGTCATAGACTGATATGGTGAATCAAGGTAAACGTTATGATCCCTTATTGATACTTACTTACTTCTATTCTACTGTATTTTAGTCAATGCCATTCCCACATTGCTCGTCCTAATATTTATTTATTGCTTAATTCCATTATTTTACTTTTAGATTTGTGTGTATCGTTAGATATCACTGCACTGTTGGAGCTATAGACACAAGCATTTAGTTAGATATTACTGCACTGTTGGAGCTACAGACACAAGCATTTAGTTAGATATTACTGCACTGTTGGAGCTACAGACACAAGTATTTAGTTAGATATTACTGCACTGTTGGAGCTACAGACACAAGCATTTAGTTAGATATTACTGCACTGTTGGAGCTACAGACACAAGCATTTAGTTAGATATTACTGCACTGTTGGAGCTACAGACACAAGCATTTAGTTAGATATCACTGCACTGTTGGAGCTACAGACACAAGCATTTAGTTAGATATCACTGCACTGTTGGAGCTACAGACACAAGCATTTAGTTAGATATTACTGCACTGTTGGAGCTACAGACACAAGCATTTAGTTAGATATCACTGCACTGTTGGAGCTACAGACACAAGCATTTAGTTAGATATTACTGCACTGTTGGAGCTACAGACACAAGCATTTAGTTAGATATTACTGCACTGTTGGAGCTACAGACACAAGCATTTAGTTAGATATCACTGCACTGTTGGAGCTACAGACACAAGCATTTAGTTAGATATCACTGCACTGTTGGAGCTACAGACACAAGCATTTAGTTAGATATTACTGCACTGTTGGAGCTACAGACACAAGCATTTAGTTAGATATTACTGCACTGTTGGAGCTACAGACACAAGCATTTAGTTAGATATTACTGCACTGTTGGAGCTACAGACACAAGCATTTAGTTAGATATTACTGCACTGTTGGAGCTACAGACACAAGCATTTAGTTAGATATTACTGCACTGTTGGAGCTACAGACACAAGCATTTAGTTAGATATCACTGCACTGTTGGAGCTACAGACACAAGCATTTAGTTAGATATTACTGCACTGTTGGAGCTACAGACACAAGCATTTAGTTAGATATTACTGCACTGTTGGAGCTACAGACACAAGCATTTAGTTAGATATTACTGCACTGTTGGAGCTACAGACACAAGCATTTAGTTAGATATCACTGCACTGTTGGAGCTACAGACACAAGCATTTAGTTAGATATCACTGCACTGTTGGAGCTACAGACACAAGCATTTAGTTAGATATTACTGCACTGTTGGAGCTACAGACACAAGCATTTAGTTAGATATTACTGCACTGTTGGAGCTACAGACACAAGCATTTAGTTAGATATCACTGCACTGTTGGAGCTACAGACACAAGCATTTAGTTAGATATTACTGCACTGTTGGAGCTACAGACACAAGCATTTAGTTAGATATTACTGTACTGTTGGAGGAGTCAGACAGGTTTCGACATTCCCCAATGAACTGAGGCTGTTTTGAGGGTAAAGAGGGTGCAACACAATATTAGGAAGATGTTCTTAAATATGTCCCTGTTCTTAACGGTGCCCCTGTTCTTAAATATGTCCCTGTTCTTAATGGTGTCCCTGTTCTTAACGGTGTCCCTGTTCTTAATGGTGCCCCTGTTCTTAACGGTGCCCCTGTTCTTAATGGTGTCCCTGTTCTTAATGGTGTCCCTGTTCTTAATGGTGTCCCTGTTCTTAATGGTGTCCCTGTTCTTAATGGTGTCCCTGTTCTTAAAGGTGTCCCTGTTCTTAATGGTGTCCCTGTTCTTAAAGTTCCCCTGTTCTTAATGGTGCCCCTGTTCTTAACGGTGTCCCTGTTCTTAAAGGTGTCCCTGTTATTAATGGTGTCCCTGTTCTTAACGGTGCCCCTGTTCTTAACGGTGTCCCTGTTCTTAAAGGTGTCCCTGTTCTTAATGGTGTCCCTGTTCTTAACGGTGCCCCTGTTCTTAACGGTGTCCCTGTTCTTAAAGGTGTCCCTGTTCTTAATGGTGTCCCTGTTCTTAATGGTGTCCCTGTTCTTAATGGTGTCCCTGTTCTTAATGGTGTCCCTGTTCTTAATGGTGTCCCTGTTCTTAACGGTGTCCCTGTTCTTAATGGTGTCCCTGTTCTTAATGGTGTCCCTGTTCTTAACGGTGTCCCTGTTCTTAATGGTGCCCCTGTTCTTAACGGTGCCCCTGTTCTTAAAGGTGTCCCTGTTCTTAATGGTGTCCCTGTTCTTAAAGGTGTCCCTGCTCTTAAAGGTGTCCCTGTTCTTAATGGTGTCCTTGTTCCTAATGGTGTCCCTGTTCTTAATGGTGCCCCTGTTCTTAACGGTGCCCCTGTTCTTAACGGTGTCCCTGTTCTTAAAGGTGTCCCTGTTCTTAATGGTGTCCCTGTTCTTAATGGTGTCCCTGTTCTTAATGGTGTCCCTGTTCTTAATGGTGTCCCTGTTCTTAATGGTGTCCCTGTTCTTAATGGTGTCCCTGTTCTTAATGGTGTCCCTGTTCTTAACGGTGTCCCTGTTCTTAATGGTGTCCCTGTTCTTAATGGTGTCCCTGTTCTTAACGGTGCCCCTGTTCTTAATGGTGTCCCTGTTCTTAAAGGTGTCCCTGTTCTTAATGGTGTCCCTGTTCTTAATGGTGTCCCTGTTCTTAAAGGTGTCCCTGTTCTTAATGGTGTCCCTGTTCTTAACGGTGTCCCTGTTCTTAATGATGTCCTTGTTCCTAACGGTGTCCCTGTTCTTAATAGTGTCCCTGTTCTTAATGGTGTCCCTGTTCTTAACGGTGTCCCTGTTCTTAATGGTGTCCCTGTTCTTAATGGTGTCCCTGTTCTTAAATATGTCCCTGTTCTTAATGGTGTCCCTGTTCTTAATGGTGTCCCTGTTCTTAATGGTGTCCCTGTTCTTAATGGTGTCCCTGTTCTTAATGGTGTCCCTGTTCTTAATGGTGTCCCTGTTCTTAACGGTGTCCCTGTTCTTAATGGTGTCCCTGTTCTTAATGGTGTCCCTGTTCTTAACGGTGTCCCTGTTCTTAATGGTGCCCCTGTTCTTAACGGTGCCCCTGTTCTTAAAGGTGTCCCTGTTCTTAACGGTGTCCCTGTTCTTAATGGTGCCCCTGTTCTTAACGGTGCCCCTGTTCTTAAAGGTGTCCCTGTTCTTAATGGTGTCCCTGTTCTTAAAGGTGTCCCTGCTCTTAAAGGTGTCCCTGTTCTTAATGGTGTCCTTGTTCCTAATGGTGTCCCTGTTCTTAATGGTGTCCCTGTTCTTAACGGTGTCCCTGTTCTTAAAGTTCCCCTGTTCTTAATGGTGCCCCTGTTCTTAACGGTGCCCCTGTTCTTAACGGTGTCCCTGTTCTTAAAGGTGTCCCTGTTCTTAATGGTGTCCCTGTTCTTAATGGTGTCCCTGTTCTTAATGGTGTCCCTGTTCTTAATGGTGTCCCTGTTCTTAATGGTGTCCCTGTTCTTAATGGTGTCCCTGTTCTTAACGGTGTCCCTGTTCTTAATGGTGTCCCTGTTCTTAATGGTGTCCCTGTTCTTAACGGTGCCCCTGTTCTTAATGGTGTCCCTGTTCTTAAAGGTGTCCCTGTTCTTAATGGTGTCCCTGTTCTTAATGGTGTCCCTGTTCTTAAAGGTGTCCCTGTTCTTAATGGTGTCCCTGTTCTTAACGGTGTCCCTGTTCTTAATGATGTCCTTGTTCCTAACGGTGTCCCTGTTCTTAATAGTGTCCCTGTTCTTAATGGTGTCCCTGTTCTTAACGGTGTCCCTGTTCTTAATGGTGTCCCTGTTCTTAATGGTGTCCCTGTTCTTAAATATGTCCCTGTTCTTAATGGTGTCCCTGTTCTTAATGGTGTCCCTGTTCTTAACGGTGTCCCTGTTCTTAAATATGTCCCTGTTCTTAATAGTGTCCCTGTTCTTAATGGTGTCCCTGTTCTTAAAGGTGTCCCTGTTCTTAATGGTGTCCCTGTTCTTAAATATGTCCCTGTTCTTAATGGTGTCCCTGTTCTTACATTTACATTTACATTTAAGTCATTTAGCAGACGCTCTTATCCAGAGCGACTTACAAATTGGTGCAAACACCTTATGACAACCAGTGGAACAGCCACTTGCATCTAAATCTTGTTGGGGGGAGAAGGGGGGTGAGAAGGATTACTTACCCTTACTTACCCTATCCTAGGTATTCCTTGAAGAGGTGGGGTTTCAGGTGTCTCCGGAAGGTGGTGATTGACTCCGCTGTCCTGGCGTCGTGAGGGAGTTTGTTCCACCATTGGGGGGCCAGAGCAGCGAACAGTTTTGACTGGGCTGAGCGGGAACTGTACTTCCTCAGTGGTAGGGAGGCGAGCAGGCCAGAGGTGGATGAACGCAGTGCCCTTGTTTGGGTGTAGGGCCTGATCAGAGCCTGGAGGTACTGAGGTGCCGTTCCCCTCACAGCTCCGTAGTGGTGTCCCTGTTCTTAATGGTGTCCTTGTTCCTAATGGTGTCCCTGTTCTTAATGGTGTCCCTGTTCTTAATGGTGTCCCTGTTCTTAATGGTGTCCCTGTTCTTAACGGTGCCCCTGTTCTTAATGGTGTCCCTGTTCTTAAAGGTGTCCCTGTTCTTAACGGTGCCCCTGTTCTTAATGGTGTCCCTGTTCTTAAAGGTGTCCCTGTTCTTAACGGTGTCCCTGTTCTTAATGGTGTCCCTGTTCTTAAATATGTCCCTGTTCTTAATGGTGTCCCTGTTCTTAATGGTGTCCCTGTTCTTAATGGTGCCCCTGTTCTTAAAGGTGTCCCTGTTCTTAATGGTGTCCCTGTTCTTAACGGTGTCCCTGTTCTTAATGATGTCCTTGTTCCTAAAGGTGTCCCTGTTCTTAATGGTGTCCCTGTTCTTAATGGTGTCCCTGTTCTTCATGGTGTCCCTGTTCTTAAAGGTGTCCCTGTTCTTAAAGGTGTCCCTGTTCTTCATGGTGTCCCTGTTCTTCATGGTGTCCTTGTTCCTAACGGTGTCCCTGTTCTTAATAGTGTCCCTGTTCTTAACGGTGTCCCTGTTCTTAAAGGTGTCCCTGTTCTTAAAGGTGTCCCTGTTCTTAAAGGTGTCCCTGTCCTTATGTCACAATGTGTGAGCAGGGTGGGGCCTCTGAGTGCTGGTCTATAATTAACTGTGTTGATGATGTCGCTGCTGATGTCATGACCCAGCGTGAGGGTGGAGCCCGGCCATGCCAACACACCTGTTGTTTTGGAGTATGGCATATGATATTATCACCAACTCAGCCAGACACACATACAAATATCTGATATCATTACCCACCCAGCCGGACTGTCAACCTACCTGCTGGGCCGCGAACTGTCCTGTCCAAACCCCAACCTCGCACACAGACAAACACACAAACACACACACTCCAAAACGATCACGGCCAGTAACACACTCCCTCACACCGTCATTTTCATTACTGACTTTGATGCCAGCTTGTAAAAGGCAAGGTTGGCGAGGATAGAGGTATGATGGTAGAGGACAACATGGTTTTACAAGAAATGAGGCCAGATCCCATTCCCCCTCTGATGCCATGGTATAATACTGAATATGAAGTAGATCTACAGGAAAAGTGTCAAAGCATGGTTACAGGTCGAGAGCTTCCAAATTCCTTGGTGTTTGTATCACTAAGGAATCAACATGGTCCACACAGCTGTGAATAAGACACAACGTTGCCTCTTTCCTATCAGAAGGCTAACAAGATTTGGCATGTGCCCTTAGATCCTCAAAGAGTTCTACAGCTGCACCATTGAGAGCATCTTGACTGGCTGCTTCACCGCTCGGTAAGGCAACTGCATGGCATCCGACCATAAGGTGCATCAGAGGGTACGGCCCAGTGTCACACTGGGGCCGAGCTCCTTGCAATCCAGAACCTCTATACCAGGCGGTGTCAGAGGAAGGCCCAAAGAAAGTCCAGCCACCAAAGCCATAGACGTTTCTCTCTGCTACCGCACGGCGAGTCGGGAACCAACAGGACCCTGTTGGGGTCCAAACAAGGCTACTAAATAGCTAATCAAATGGCTACCGGGGGAACCTGAATTGATCCTTTTTTCAGCTAACTCTCTTGGACTGATTCTATGGCCCACACACTGGTCTCTAAACACAATCACACATACAGCACGTACACTGACACCCCAACATACACACACACACTCACACACTACATACGCCCACCACACATAGCATGCATACTGATGCCATTTAAAACAATGTTTTTTTTTTCTCATTTACAACTGCGACCTGGCCAAGATAAAGCAAAGCAGTGCAACACAAACAACAACACAGAGTTACACATAATCAAATGTACAGTAAAAAAAACAACAAAAAATTCAAAATAGAAACATCTATGTACATTGTGTGCAAATGTAGAAGAGTAGGGAGGTAAAGGCAATACATTGGCTATAGAGGCAAAATAATTACAATTTAGCATTAATACTGGAGTGATAGATGTGCAGATGATGATGTGCAAGTAGAGATACTGAGGTGCAAAAGAGTAAGAGGATAAATAACAATATGGGGATGAGGTAGTCGGGTGGGCGATTTACAGATGGGCTGTGTACAGGTAAGCTGCTCTGACAGCTAATGCTTAAAGTTAGCGAGGGAAATATAATCTCCAGCTTCAGTGATTTTTGCAATTCGTTCCAGTCATTGGCAGCAGAGAACTGGAAGGAAAGGCGGCCAAATGAAAGAGTTGGCTTTGGGGGTGACCAGTGAGATATACCTGCTGGAGCGCGTGCTACGAGTGGGTCCTGGTATGGAGACCAGTGAGATATACCTGCTGGAGCGAGTGCTACGGGTCGGTGCTGGTATGGAGACCAGTGAGATATACCTGCTAGAGTGCGTGCTTCGAGTGGGTCCTGGTATGGTGACCAGTGAGATATACCTGCTGGAGCGCGTGCTACGAGTGTGTCCTGGTATGGAGACCAGTTAGATATACCTGCTGGAGCGAGTGCTACGGGTCGGTGCTGGTATGGAGACCAGTGAGATATACCTGCTGGAGCAAGTGCTGCGAGTGGGTCCTGGTATGGAGACCAGCGAGATATACCTGCTGGAGCGAGTGCTACGAGTGGGTCCTGGTATGGAGACCAGTGAGATATACCTGCTGGAGCGAGTGCTACGAGTGGGTCCTGGTATGGAGACCAGTGAGATATACCTGCTGGAGCGCGTGCTACGAGTGGGTGCTGCTATGGAGACCAGCGAGATATACCTGCTGGAGCGAGTGCTACGGGTCGGTGCTGGTATGGAGACCAGTGAGATATACCTGCTAGAGTGCGTGCTTCGAGTGGGTCCTGGTATGGAGACCAGTGAGATATACCTGCTGGAGCGAGTGCTACGAGTGGGTCCTGGTATAGAGACTAGTGAGATATACCTGCTGGAGCGAGTGCTACGAGTGGGTCCTGGTATGGAGACTAGTGAGATATACCTGCTGGAGCGAGTGCTACGAGTGGGTCCTGGTATGGAGACCAGTGAGCTGAGATATGGCTGGGATTTACCTAGCAAAGACTTATAGATGACCTGAAGCCATTAGGTTTGGCGACAAATATGTAGCGAGGGCCAGCTAACGAGAACATACAGGTCGCAGAGGTGGGTAGTATATGGGGCTTTGGTGACAAAACGGATGGCACTGTGATAGACTACATCCAGTTTGCTGAGTAGAGTGGTGGGGGCTATTTTGTAAATTGCATCGCTGAAGTCAAGGATCGGTAGGATGGTCAGTTTCACAAGGGTACGTTTGGCAGCATGGGTGAAGGAGGCTTTGTTGCGAAATAGGAAGCCGATTCTAGATTTAATTTTGGATTGGAGATGCTTAATGTGAGTCTGGAAGAAGAGTTTACAGTCTAACCAGACACCAAAGCGTGCCAACTAAACTTACTTTTTTGGGATATAAAGAAGAACTTTAATAAACAAAACAACCGTTTGTTATGTAGCTGGGACCCTTGGGTTTACAAACAGAGGAAGATCTTCAAAGGTAAGTGATTTATTTTATCGCTATTTCTGACTTTTGTGACACCTCTGCTTCTTTGGAAGATGTTGGTCATGCTTATGTACGCTTGGCGCTGTCCTCGGGTAATTGCACGGTATGCTTTCTCCATAAACCCCTTTATCTGACAAAGTGGCTGAATTAAAACAAGAAGTTCAGCTTTTAAATGATGCAAGACACTTACTTGTATGTTCACAAATGTCTAATATAATATAATGATGGGTTTGTCCTGCTCTGGTTGACTAGCCAGCTCTTCCGAGGCTCGTATCCTGAGTTCCTCAATATTGTCATTTGAATTTGGCGCGCTCCAGCTTCACCAGATGTTGTCGATTTTGATCCCGATAACAGGATATGTGCGCTAAGAGGTTTTAAGTATATCCCAGTTTAGGTCACCTGTGGTGGTCTTTAACAGGCAGAAAATGTGAGAGACTTGTTTCTGGAAAGGTTGATTTTTTAAAAGTAGAAGTAGAAGCTCAAATTCTTTTGGGACAGACCTGGATAGTATGACAGAAAGCTATCTCTGCAGTAGATTCAATATTTTTGCTTCACGGTTGTGATTGTGTTCTTCGGCTTGCAAAACTCCACCTTTTTTCTCCAAACATAACGATGGTCAATATTGCCAAACAGTTCTATTTTTGTATCGTCAGACCAGGGGACATTTCTCCACAAGGTTTTGGAGCAGTGGCTTCTTCCACTCATTTTACTGTGTATATATATATATATAGGTTTCTACTTGTTTCCTCAAGCATCTTCACAAGGTCCTTTGCTGTTGTTCTGGGATTGATTTGCATTTTTTCGCACCAAGTAAGTTCATATCTAGGAGACAGAACTCGTCTCCTTCCTGAGCGGTATTACGGCTGCGTGGTCCCATGGTGCTAATACTTGCCTACTATTGTTGTAAAGATGAACGTGGTAACTTCAGGCATTTCAAAATTTCTCCCAAGAATGAACCAGACTTGTGGAGGTCTACAATTTTTTTTCTCCACAGGTACACCTCCAATTGACTCAAATTATGTCAATTAGTCTATCAGAAGTTTTTAAATTCATGACATTATTCAGGAATTTTCCAAGCTGTTTAAGCTCAGTCAATTTAGTGTACGTAAACTTCTGACCCACTGGAAATGTGATACCCTGAAATGTAATCTGTCTGTAAACAATTGTTTGAAAAATTACTTATAGATACTGCAGCTATTACCTGTCGATACATAATGTATCTACTACCTATAGATACATACTGTATCTACTACCTATAGATACTGTATCTACTACCTATACATACTGTAACTACTATCTATAGATACATACTGTAAATACTACCAATAGATACATACTGTATCTACTACCTATACATACTGTAACTACTACCTATAGATACATAATGTAACTACTACCTATATATACTGTATCTACTACCTATACATAATGTAACTACTACCCATAGATACATACTGTATCTACTACCTATATATACATACTGCAACTACTACCTATAGATACATACTGTAACTACTACCTATATATACATACTGTAACTACTACCTATAGATACATACTGTAACTACTACCTATAGATACATACTGTAACTACTACCAATAGATACATACTGTAACTACTACCGATACATACTGTAACTACTACCTATACATACTGTATCTACTACCTATACATACTGTATCTACTACCTATAGATACATAATGTAACTACTACCTATAGATACATACTGTAACTACTACCTATAGATACATACGGTAACTACTACCTATAGATACATAATGTAACTACTACCTATAGATACATACTGTAACTACTACCTATAGATACATAATGTAACTACTACCTATAGATACATACTGTAACTACTACCTATAGATACATAATGTAACTACTACCTATATATACTGTATCTACTACCTATACATAATGTAACTACTACCCATAGATACATACTGTATCTACTACCTATAGATACATACTGTAACTACTACCTATACATACTGTATCTACTACCTATAGATACATACTGTAACTACTACCTATAGATACATACTGTAACTACTACCTATAGATACATACTGTATCTTCTACCTATAGATACTGTATCTACTACCTATAGATACATACTGTAACTACTTCCTACTACCTATAGATACATACTGTATCTTCTACCTATAGATACTGTATCTACTACCTATAGATACATAATGTAACTACTACCTATATATACTGTATCTACTACCTATACATAGTGTAACTGCTACCCATAGATACATACTGTATCTACTACCTATAGATACATACTGTAACTACTACCTATAGATACATAATGTAACTACTACCTATATATACTGTATCTACTACCTATACATACTGTATCTACTACCTATAGATACATACTGTAACTACTTCCTACTTCCTATAGATACATACTGTATCTACTACCTATAGATACATACTGTAACTACTACCTATACATACTGTAACTACTACCTATAGATACATACTGTATCTTCTACCTATAGATACTGTATCTACTACCTATAGATACATACTGTATCTACTACCTATAGATACATACTGTAACTACTACCTATAGATACATACTGTAACTACTACCTATACATACTGTAACTACTACCTATAGATACATACTGTATCTTCTACCTATAGATACATACTGTATCTTCTACATATAGATACATACTGTATCTACTACCTATAGATACATACTGTAACTACTACCTATAGATACCTACTGTAACTACTACCTATATATACATACTGTAAGTACTGCCTATATATACATACTGTATCTACTACCTATAGATACATACTGTAACTACTACCAATAGATACATACTGTATCTACTACCTATACATACTGTAACTACTACCTATAGATACATACTGTATCTACTACCTATAGATACTGTATCTACTACCTATACATACTGTAACTACTATCTATAGATACATACTGTAACTACTACCTATAGATACATACTGTATCTACTACCTATAGATACATACTGTAACTACTACCTATAGATACATACTGTAACTACTACCTATAGATACATACTGTATCTACTACCTATAGATACTGTATCTACTACCTATACATACTGTAACTACTATCTATAGATACATACTGTAACTACTACCTATAGATACATACTGTATCTACTACCTATAGATACATACTGTAACTACTACCTATAGATACATACTGTAACTACTACCTATAGATACATAATGTAACTACTACCTATATATACTGTATCTACTACCTATACATAATGTAACTACTACCCATAGATACATACTGTATCTACTACCTATAGATACATACTGTAACTACTACCTATACATACTGTATCTACTACATTTACATTACATTTAAGTCATTTAGCAGACGCTCTTATCCAGAGCGACTTACAAATTGGTGCATACACCTTATGACAACCAGTGGAACAGCCACTTGCATCTAAATCTTGTTGGGGGGGGTGAGAAGGGGGGTGAGAAGGATTACTTACCCTTACTTACCCTATCCTAGGTATTCCTTGAAGAGGTGGGGTTTCAGGTGTCTCCGGAAGGTGGTGATTGACTCCGCTGTCCTGGCGTCGTGAGGGAGTTTGTTCCACCATTGGGGGCCAGAGCAGCGAACAGTTTTGACTGGGCTGAGCGGGAACTGTACTTCCTCAGTGGTAGGGAGGCGAGCAGGCCAGAGGTGGATGAACGCAGTGCCCTTGTTTGGGTGTAGGGCCTGATCAGAGCCTGGAGGTACTGAGGTGCCGTTCCCCTCACAGCTCCGTAGGCGAGCACCATGGTCTTGTAGCGGATGCGAGCTTCAACTGGAAGCCAGTGGAGAGAGCGGAGGAGCGGGGTGACGTGAGAGAACTTGGGAAGGTTGAACACCAGACGGGCTGCGGCGTTCTGGATGAGTTGTAGGGGTTTAATGGCACAGGCAGGGAGCCCAGCCAACAGCGAGTTGC
Organism: Oncorhynchus keta; assembly: GCF_023373465.1. Classification (NCBI taxonomy): domain Eukaryota; kingdom Metazoa; phylum Chordata; class Actinopteri; order Salmoniformes; family Salmonidae; genus Oncorhynchus; species Oncorhynchus keta. Next base: position 1,633,195 of record NW_026290954.1, on the reverse strand, counting down.
AGTAATCAAGACGGGAGATGACAAGTGCCTGGATTAGGACCTGCGCCGCTTCCTGTGTGAGGCAGGGTCGTACTCTGCGGATGTTGTAGAGCATGAACCTACAGGAACGGGACACCGCCTTGATGTTAGTTGAGAACGTCAGGGTGTTGTCCAGGATCACGCCAAGGTTCTTAGCGCTCTGGGAGGAGGACACAATGGAGTTGTCAACCGTGATGGCGAGATCATGGAACGGGCAGTCCTCCATACTGTAACTACTACCTATATATACATACTGTAACTACTACCTATAGATACATACTGTATCTTCTACCTATAGATACTGTATCTACTACCTATAGATACATACTGTAACTACTTCCTACTACCTATAGATACATACTGTATCTTCTACCTATAGATACTGTATCTACTACCTATAGATACATAATGTAACTACTACCTATATATACTGTATCTACTACCTATACATAGTGTAACTGCTACCCATAGATACATACTGTATCTACTACCTATAGATACATACTGTAACTACTACCTATAGATACATAATGTAACTACTACCTATATATACTGTATCTACTACCTATACATACTGTATCTACTACCTATAGATACATACTGTAACTACTACCTATACATACTGTATCTACTACCTATAGATACATACTGTATCTACTACCTATACATACTGTAACTACTACCTATAGATACATACTGTATCTTCTACCTATAGATACTGTATCTACTACCTATAGATACATACTGTATCTACTACCTATAGATACATACTGTAACTACTACCTATAGATACATACTGTAACTACTACCTATACATACTGTAACTACTACCTATAGATACATACTGTATCTTCTACCTATAGATACATACTGTATCTTCTACATATAGATACATACTGTATCTACTACCTATAGATACATACTGTAACTACTGCCTATATATACATACTGTATCTACTGCCTATATATACATACTGTATCTACTACCTATACATACATACTGTAACTACTACCTATAGATACATACTGTATCTACTACCTATAGATACTGTATCTACTACCTATACATACTGTAACTACTATCTATAGATGCATACTGTAACTACTACCTATAGATGCATACTGTATCTACTACCTATAGATACATACTGTATCTACTACCTATAGATACATACTGTATCTACTACCTATAGATACATACTGTAACTACTACCTATAGGTACATACTGTAACTACTACCTATAGATACTGTATCTACTACCTATACATACTGTAACTACTATCTATAGATACATACTGTAACTACTACCTATAGATACATACTGTAACTACTACCTATAGATACATACTGTATCTACTACCTATAAATACATACTGTAACTACTACCTATAGATACATACTGTAACTACTACCTATAGATACATACTGTAACTACTACCTATAGATACATACTGTAACTACTACCTATAGATACATACTGTAACTACTACCTATAGATACATATTGTAACTACTACCTATAGATACATACTGTATCTACTACCTATAGATACATACTGTATCTACTACCTATAGATACATACTGTATCTACTACCTATAGATACATACTGTATCTACTACCTATAGATACATACTGTATCTACTACCTATAGATACATACTGTAACTACTACCTATAGATACCTACTGTAACTACTACCTATATATATATATATATATACAGTAACTACTACCTATATATATATATATATATATATATATACACATTAACTACTACCTATATATACATCCTGTAACTACTACCGATACATACTGTAACTACTACCTATAGATACATACTGTAACTACTACCTATAGATACATACTGTAACTACTACCTATAGATACATACTGTAACTACTACCTATAGATACATACTGTAACTACTACCTATAGATACATACTGTATCTACTACCTATAGATACATACTGTATCTACTACCTATAGATACATACTGTATCTACTACCTATAGATACATACTGTATCTACTACCTATACATACTGTAACTACTACCGATACATACTGTAACTACTACCTATAGATACATACTGTAACTACTACCTATAGATACATACTGTATCTACTACCTATAGATACATACTGTAAGTACTACCTATATATACATACTGTAAGTACTACCTATATATACATACTGTAACTACTACCTATAGATACAGTATGTAACTACTACCTATAGATACAGTATGTATCTATAGGTAGTACATACAGTATGTATCTATAGGTAGTAGATACAGTATGTATCTATAGGTAGTAGTTACAGTATGTATCTACTACCTATAGATACATACTGTAACTACTACCTATACATACTGTAACTACTACCTATAGATACATACTGTAACTACTACCTATAGATACATACTGTAACTACTACCTATAGATACATACTGTATCTACTACCTATAGATACATACTGTATGTACTACCTATAGATACATACTGTATCTACTACCTATAGATACATACTGTAACTACTACCTATACATACTGTAACTACTACCTATAGATACATACTGTATCTACTACCTATAGATACATACTGTATCTACTACCTATAGATACATACTGTATCTACTACCTATATATACATACTGTATCTACTACCTATAGATACATACTGTAACTACTACCTATAGATACCTACTGTAACTACTACCTATATATATATACTGTAAGTACTACCTATATATACATACTGTAAGTACTGCCTATATATACATACTGTAACTACTACCTATAGATACATACTGTAACTTCTACCTATAGATACATACTGTAACTACTACCTATAGATACATACTGTAACTACTACCTATAGATACATACTGTAACTACTACCTATAGATACATACTGTAACTACTACCTATAGATACATACTGTATCTACTACCTATAGATACATACTGTAACTACTACCTATAGATACATAATGTAACTACTACCTATAGATACATACTGTAACTACTACCTATAGATACATACTGTATCTACTACCTATAGATACATACTGTAACTACTACCTATAGATACATAATGTAACTACTACCTATATATACTGTATCTACTACCTATACATAATGTAACTACTACCCATAGATACATACTGTATCTACTACCTATAGATACATACTGTAACTACTACCTATACATACTGTATCTACTACCTATAGATACATACTGTAACTACTACCTATATATACATACTGTAACTACTACCTATAGATACATACTGTATCTTCTACCTATAGATACTGTATCTACTACCTATAGATACATACTGTAACTACTTCCTACTACCTATAGATACATACTGTATCTTCTACCTATAGATACTGTATCTACTACCTATAGATACATAATGTAACTACTACCTATATATACTGTATCTACTACCTATACATAGTGTAACTGCTACCCATAGATACATACTGTATCTACTACCTATAGATACATACTGTAACTTCTACCTATACATACTGTATCTACTACCTATAGATACATACTGTAACTACTTCCTACTTCCTATAGATACATACTGTATCTACTACCTATAGATACATACTGTAACTACTACCTATACATACTGTAACTACTACCTATAGATACATACTGTATCTTCTACCTATAGATACTGTATCTACTACCTATAGATACATACTGTATCTACTACCTATAGATACATACTGTATCTACTACCTATAGATACATACTGTATCTACTACCTATAGATACATACTGTAACTACTACCTATAGATACATACTGTAACTACTACCTATACATACTGTAACTACTACCTATAGATACATACTGTATCTTCTACCTATAGATACATACTGTATCTTCGACATATAGATACATAAAATAATCTACAACCTATAGATACATACTGTTACTACTACCTATAGATACCTACTGTAACTACTACCTATAGACATACTGTATCTACTACCTATACATACTGTAACTACTACCTATAGATACATACTGTATCTACTACCTATAGATACTGTATCTACTACCTATACATACTGTAACTACTACCTATACATACTGTAACTACTACCTATAGATACATACTGTATCTTCTACCTATAGATACATACTGTATCTTCTACCTATAGATACATACTGTAGCTACTACCTATAGATACATACTGTAACTACTACCTATAGATACATACTGTATCTACTACCTATAGATACATACTGTATCTACTACCTATAGATACATACTGTAACTACTACCTATAGATACATACTGTAGCTACTACCTATAGATACATACTGTAACTACTACCTATAGATACATACTGTATCTACTACCTATAGATACATACTGTATCTACTACCTATAGATAAATACTGTATCTACTACCTATAGATACATACTGTATCTACTACCTATAGATACATACTGTATCTACTACCTATAGATACATACTGTATCTACTACCTATAGATACATACTGTATCTACTACCTATAGATACATACTGTATCTACTACCTATAGATACATACTGTATCTACTACCTATAGATACATACTGTATCTACTACCTATAGATACATACTGTAACTACTACCTATATATATATATATATATATATATATATATATATATATATATATATACAGTAACTACTACCTATATATATATATATATATATATATATATATATATATATACACATTAACTACTACCTATATATACATACTGTAACTACTACCTATAGATACATACTGTAACTACTACCTATAGATACATACTGTAACTACTACCTATAGATACATACTGTAACTACTACCTATAGATACATACTGTAACTACTACCTATAGATACATACTGTAACTACTACCTATAGATACATACTGTATCTACTACCTATAGATACATACTGTATCTACTACCTATAGATACATACTGTATCTACTACCTATACATACTGTAACTACTACCTATAGATACATACTGTAACTACTACCTATAGATACATACTGTAACTACTACCTATAGATACATACTGTATCTACTACCTATAGATACATACTGTAACTACTACCTATATATATATACTGTAAGTACTACCTATATATACATACTGTAAGTACTGCCTATATATACATACTGTAACTACTACCTATAGATACATACTGTAACTACTACCTATAGATACATACTGTAACTACTACCTATAGATACATACTGTAACTACTACCTATAGATACATACTGTAACTTCTACCTATAGATACATACTGTATCTACTACCTATAGATACATACTGTAACTACTACCTATAGATACATAATGTAACTACTACCTATAGATACATACTGTAACTACTACCTATAGATACATACTGTATCTACTACCTATAGATACATACTGTATCTACTACCTATAGATACATACTGTATCTACTACCTATATATACATACTGTATCTACTACCTATAGATACATACTGTAACTACTACCTATAGATACCTACTGTAACTACTACCTATATATATATACTGTAAGTACTACCTATATATACATACTGTAAGTACTGCCTATATATACATACTGTAACTACTACCTATAGATACATACTGTAACTACTACCTATAGATACATACTGTATCTACTACCTATAGATACATACTGTAACTACTACCTATAGATACATACTGTAACTACTACCTATAGATACATACTGTATCTACTACCTATAGATACATACTGTATCTACTACCTATAGATACATACTGTATCTACTACCTATAGATACATACTGTATCTACTACCTATAGATACATACTGTAACTACTACCTATATATACATACTGTAAGTACTACCTATATATACATACTGTAAGTACTACCTATATATACATACTGTAACTACTACCTATAGATACATACTGTAACTACTACCTATAGATACATACTGTATCTACTACCTATAGATACATACTGTAACTACTACCTATAGATACATACTGTAACTACTACCTATAGATACATACTGTATCTACTACCTATAGATACATACTGTAACTACTACCTATAGATACATACTGTATCTACTACCTATAGATACATACTGTATCTACTACCTATAGATATATACTGTATCTACTACCTATAGATACATACTGTAACTACTACCTATAGATACATACTGTATCTACTACCTATAGATACATACTGTAACTACTATCTATAGATACCTACTGTAACTACTACCTATAGATACCTACTGTAACTACTACCGATATATATATACTGTAACTACTACCTATATATACATACTGTAACTACTACCTATAGATACATACTGTAACTACTACCTATAGATACATACTGTAACTACTACCTATAGATACATACTGTAACTACTACCTATAGATACATACTGTAACTACTACCTATAGATACATACTGTAACTACTACCTATAGATACATACTGTAACTACTACCTATAGATACATACTGTATCTACTACCTATAGATACATACTGTATCTACTACCTATAGATACATACTGTATCTAATACCTATAGATACATACTGTAAGTACTACCTATATATACATACTGTAAGTACTACCTATACATACTGTAACTACTACCTATACATACTGTAACTACTACCTATAGATACTGTAACTACTAACTATAGATACTGTAACTACTACCTATAGATACTGTAACTACTACCTATAGATACATACTGTAACTACTACCTATAGATACATACTGTAACTACTACCTATAGATACATACTGTATCTACTACCTATAGATACATACTGTAACTACTACCTATATATACATACTGTATCTACTACCTATAGATACTGTATCTACTACCTATACATACTGTAACTACTATCTATAGATACATACTGTAACTACTACCTATAGATACATACTGTATCTACTACCTATAGATACATACTGTAACTACTACCTATAGATACATACTGTAACTACTACCTATAGATACATACTGTAACTACTACCTATAGATACATACTGTAACTACTACCTATAGATACATACTGTATCTACTACCTATAGATACATACTGTATCTACTACCTATAGATACAGTATGTATCTACTACCTATAGATACAGTATGTATCTACTACCTATAGATACAGTATGTATCTACTACCTATAGATACATACTGTAACTACTACCTATAGATACATACTGTAACTACTACCTATAGATACATACTGTAACTACTACCTATAGATACATACTGTAACTACTACCTATAGATACATACTGTATCTACTACCTATAGATACATACTGTATCTACTACCTATAGATACATACTGTATCTACTACCTATAGATACATACTGTATCTACTACCTATAGATACATACTGTATCTACTACCTATAGATACAGTATGTATCTACTACCTATAGATACATATGTATCTACTACCTATAGATACATACTGTATCTACTACCTATAGATACATACTGTATCTACTACCTATAGATACATACTGTATCTACTACCTATAGATACATACTGTATCTACTACCTATAGATACATACTGTATCTACTACCTATAGATACATACTGTAACTACTACCTATATATACATACATACTGTATATACATACTACCTATATATACATACTGTAACTACTACCTATAGATACATACTGTAACTACTACCTATAGATACATACTGTATCTACTACCTATAGATACATACTGTAACTACTACCTATAGATACATACTGTAACTACTACCTATAGATACATACTGTATCTACTACCTATAGATACATACTGTAACTACTACCTATAGATACATACTGTATCTACTACCTATAGATACATACTGTATCTACTACCTATAGATATATACTGTATCTACTACCTATAGATACATACTGTAACTACTACCTATAGATACATACTGTATCTACTACCTATAGATACATACTGTAACTACTATCTATAGATACCTACTGTAACTACTACCTATAGATACCTACTGTAACTACTACCGATATATATATACTGTAACTACTACCTATATATACATACTGTAACTACTACCTATAGATACATACTGTAACTACTACCTATAGATACATACTGTAACTACTACCTATAGATACATACTGTAACTACTACCTATAGATACATACTGTAACTACTACCTATAGATACATACTGTAACTACTACCTATAGATACATACTGTAACTACTACCTATAGATACATACTGTATCTACTACCTATAGATACATACTGTATCTACTACCTATAGATACATACTGTATCTAATACCTATAGATACATACTGTAAGTACTACCTATATATACATACTGTAAGTACTACCTATACATACTGTAACTACTACCTATACATACTGTAACTACTACCTATAGATACTGTAACTACTAACTATAGATACTGTAACTACTACCTATAGATACTGTAACTACTACCTATAGATACATACTGTAACTACTACCTATAGATACATACTGTAACTACTACCTATAGATACATACTGTATCTACTACCTATAGATACATACTGTAACTACTACCTATATATACATACTGTATCTACTACCTATAGATACTGTATCTACTACCTATACATACTGTAACTACTATCTATAGATACATACTGTAACTACTACCTATAGATACATACTGTATCTACTACCTATAGATACATACTGTAACTACTACCTATAGATACATACTGTAACTACTACCTATAGATACATACTGTAACTACTACCTATAGATACATACTGTAACTACTACCTATAGATACATACTGTATCTACTACCTATAGATACATACTGTATCTACTACCTATAGATACAGTATGTATCTACTACCTATAGATACAGTATGTATCTACTACCTATAGATACAGTATGTATCTACTACCTATAGATACATACTGTAACTACTACCTATAGATACATACTGTAACTACTACCTATAGATACATACTGTAACTACTACCTATAGATACATACTGTAACTACTACCTATAGATACATACTGTATCTACTACCTATAGATACATACTGTATCTACTACCTATAGATACATACTGTATCTACTACCTATAGATACATACTGTATCTACTACCTATAGATACATACTGTATCTACTACCTATAGATACAGTATGTATCTACTACCTATAGATACAGTATGTATCTACTACCTATAGATACATACTGTATCTACTACCTATAGATACATACTGTATCTACTGCCTATAGATACATACTGTATCTACTACCTATAGATACATACTGTATCTACTACCTATAGATACATACTGTAACTACTACCTATAGATACATACTGTAACTACTACCTATAGATACATACTGTATCTACTACCTATAGATACATACTGTATCTACTACCTATAGATACATACTGTATCTACTACCTATAGATAAATACTGTATCTACTACCTATAGATACATACTGTAACTACTACCTATAGATACATACTGTAACTACTACCTATAGATACATACTGTAACTACTACCTATAGATACATACTGTAACTACTACCTATAGATACATACTGTATCTACTACCTATAGATACATACTGTATCTACTACCTATAGATACATACTGTATCTACTACCTATAGATACATACTGTATCTACTACCTATAGATACATACTGTAACTACTACCTATAGATACATACTGTAACTACTACCTATAGATACATACTGTAACTACTACCTATAGATACATACTGTAACTACTACCTATATATACATACTGTAACTACTACCTATATATACATACTGTAAGTACTACCTATATATACATACTGTATCTGCTACCTATAGATAAATACTGTATCTACTACCTATAGATAAATACTGTATCTACTACCTATAGATACATACTGTAACTACTACCTATAGATACATACTGTAACTACTACCTATAGATACATACTGTAACTACTACCTATAGATACATACTGTAACTACTACCTATAGATACATACTGTATCTACTACCTATAGATACATACTGTATCTACTACCTATAGATACATACTGTATCTACTACCTATAGATACATACTGTATCTACTACCTATAGATACATACGGTATCTACTACCTATAGATACATACTGTAACTACTACCGATACATACTGTAACTACTACCTATAGATACATACTGTAACTACTACCTATAGATACATACTGTAACTACTGCCTATATATACATACTGTAAGTACTAGATACATACTGTAAGTACTACCTATATACATACTGTAAGTACTGCCTATATATACATACTGTAACTACTACCTATAGATACATACTGTAACTACTACCTATAGATACATACTGTATCTACTACCTATAGATACATACTGTATCTACTACCTATAGATACATACTGTATCTACTACCTATAGATACATACTGTATCTACTACCTATAGATACATACTGTATCTACTACCTATAGATACATACTGTAACTACTACCTATAGATACATACTGTAACTACTACCTATAGATACATACTGTATCTACTACCTATAGATACATACTGTAACTACTACCTATAGATACATACTGTATCTACTACCTATAGATACATACTGTATCTACTACCTATAGATATATACTGTATCTACTACCTGATACATACTGTAACTACTACCTATAGATACATACTGTATCTACTACCTATAGATACATACTGTAACTACTATCTATAGATACCTACTGTAACTACTACCTATAGATACCTACTGTAACTACTACCGATATATATATACTGTAACTACTACCTATATATACATACTGTAACTACTACCTATAGATACATACTGTAACTACTACCTATAGATACATACTGTAACTACTACCTATAGATACATACTGTAACTACTACCTATAGATACATACTGTAACTACTACCTATAGATACATACTGTAACTACTACCTATAGATACATACTGTAACTACTACCTATAGATACATACTGTATCTACTACCTATAGATACATACTGTATCTACTACCTATAGATACATACTGTATCTAATACCTATAGATACATACTGTAAGTACTACCTATATATACATACTGTAAGTACTACCTATACATACTGTAACTACTACCTATACATACTGTAACTACTACCTATAGATACTGTAACTACTAACTATAGATACTGTAACTACTACCTATAGATACTGTAACTACTACCTATAGATACATACTGTAACTACTACCTATAGATACATACTGTAACTACTACCTATAGATACATACTGTATCTACTACCTATAGATACATACTGTAACTACTACCTATATATACATACTGTATCTACTACCTATAGATACTGTATCTACTACCTATACATACTGTAACTACTATCTATAGATACATACTGTAACTACTACCTATAGATACATACTGTATCTACTACCTATAGATACATACTGTAACTACTACCTATAGATACATACTGTAACTACTACCTATAGATACATACTGTAACTACTACCTATAGATACATACTGTAACTACTACCTATAGATACATACTGTATCTACTACCTATAGATACATACTGTATCTACTACCTATAGATACAGTATGTATCTACTACCTATAGATACAGTATGTATCTACTATAGATACAGTATGTATCTACTACCTATAGATACATACTGTAACTACTACCTATAGATACATACTGTAACTACTACCTATAGATACATACTGTAACTACTACCTATAGATACATACTGTAACTACTACCTATAGATACATACTGTATCTACTACCTATAGATACATACTGTATCTACTACCTATAGATACATACTGTATCTACTACCTATAGATACATACTGTATCTACTACCTATAGATACATACTGTATCTACTACCTATAGATACAGTATGTATCTACTACCTATAGATACAGTATGTATCTACTACCTATAGATACATACTGTATCTACTACCTATAGATACATACTGTATCTACTACCTATAGATACATACTGTATCTACTACCTATAGATACATACTGTATCTACTACCTATAGATACATACTGTAACTACTACCTATAGATACATACTGTAACTACTACCTATAGATACATACTGTATCTACTACCTATAGATACATACTGTATCTACTACCTATAGATACATACTGTATCTACTACCTATAGATAAATACTGTATCTACTACCTATAGATACATACTGTAACTACTACCTATAGATACATACTGTAACTACTACCTATAGATACATACTGTAACTACTACCTATAGATACATACTGTAACTACTACCTATAGATACATACTGTATCTACTACCTATAGATACATACTGTATCTACTACCTATAGATACATACTGTATCTACTACCTATAGATACATACTGTATCTACTACCTATAGATACATACTGTAACTACTACCTATAGATACATACTGTAACTACTACCTATAGATACATACTGTAACTACTACCTATAGATACATACTGTAACTACTACCTATATATACATACTGTAACTACTACCTATATATACATACTGTAAGTACTACCTATATATACATACTGTATCTACTACCTATAGATAAATACTGTATCTACTACCTATAGATAAATACTGTATCTACTACCTATAGATACATACTGTAACTACTACCTATAGATACATACTGTAACTACTACCTATAGATACATACTGTAACTACTACCTATAGATACATACTGTAACTACTACCTATAGATACATACTGTATCTACTACCTATAGATACATACTGTATCTACTACCTATAGATACATACTGTATCTACTACCTATAGATACATACTGTATCTACTACCTATAGATACATACGGTATCTACTACCTATAGATACATACTGTAACTACTACCGATACATACTGTAACTACTACCTATAGATACATACTGTAACTACTACCTATAGATACATACTGTAACTACTACCTATATATACATACTGTAAGTACTACCTATATATACATACTGTAAGTACTACCTATATACATACTGTAAGTACTGCCTATATATACATACTGTAACTACTACCTATAGATACATACTGTAACTACTACCTATAGATACATACTGTAACTACTACCTATAGATACATACTGTATCTACTACCTATAGATACATACTGTAACTACTACCTATAGATACATACTGTATCTACTACCTATAGATACATACTGTATCTACTACCTATAGATACATACTGTATCTACTACCTATAGATACATACTGTAACTACTACCTATAGATACATACTGTATCAACTACCTATAGATACATACTGTAACTACTACCTATAGATACCTACTGTAACTACTACCGATATATATATACTGTAAGTACTACCTATATATACATACTGTAAGTACTACCTATACATACTGTAACTACTACCTAATGATACTGTAACTACTACCTATAGATACATACTGTAACTACTACCTATAGATACATACTGTAACTACTACCTATAGATACATACTGTAACTACTACCTATAGATACATACTGTAACTACTACCTATAGATACATACTGTAACTACTACCTATAGATACATACTGTATCTACTACCTATAGATACATACTGTATCTACTACCTATAGATACATACTGTAAGTACTACCTATATATACATACTGTAAGTACTACCTATACATACTGTAACTACTACCTATAGATACTGTAACTACTACCTATAGATACTGTAACTACTACCTATAGATACATACTGTAACTACTACCTATAGATACATACTGTAACTACTACCTATAGATACATACTGTAACTACTACCTATAGATACATACTGTAACTACTACCTGGATACATACTGTAACTACTACCTATAGATACATACTGTAACTACTACCTATAGATACATACTGTATCTACTACCTATAGATACATCCTGTATCTACTACCTATAGATACATCCTGTATCTACTACCTATAGATACATCCTGTATCTACTACCTATAGATACATCCTGTATCTACTACCTATAGATACATACTGTATCTACTACCTATAGATACATCCTGTATCTACTACCTATAGATACATCCTGTATCTACTACCTATAGATACATACTGGAACTATTACCTATAGATACATACTGGAACTATTACCTATAGATACTGGAACTACTTCCTATAGATACATACTGTATCTACTACCTATATATACATACTGTAAGTACTACCTATATATACATACTGTAAGTACTACCTATACATACTGTAACTACTACCTAATGATACTGTAACTACTACCTATAGATACTGTAACTACTACCTATATATACTGTAACTACTACCTATACATACATACTGTAACTACTACCTATACATACTGTAACTACTATCTATAGATACATACTGTAACTACTACCTATAGATACATACTGTATCTACTATCTATAGATACTGTATCTACTACCTATATATACACATACTGTAACTACTACCTATAGATACTGTATCTACTACCTATAGATACATACTGTATCTACTACCTATAGATACATACTGTATCTACTACCTATAGATACATACTGTATCTACTACCTATAGATACATACTGTATCTACTACCTATAGATACATACTGTATCTACTACCTATAGATACATACTGTATCTACTACCTATAGATACATACTGTATCTACTACCTATAGATACATACTGTATCTACTACCTATAGATACAGTATGTATCTACTACCTATAGATACAGTATGTATCTACTACCTATAGATACATACTGTATCTACTACCTATAGATACATACTGTATCTACTACCTATAGATACATACTGTATCTACTACCTATAGATACATACTGTATCTACTACCTATAGATACATACTGTATCTACTACCTATAGATACATACTGTAACTACTACCTATAGATACATACTGTAACTACTACCTATAGATACATACTGTATCTACTACCTATAGATACATACTGTATCTACTACCTATAGATAAATACTGTATCTACTACCTATAGATAAATACTGTATCTACTACCTATAGATACATACTGTAACTACTACCTATAGATACATACTGTAACTACTACCTATAGATACATACTGTAACTACTACCTATAGATACATACTGTAACTACTACCTATAGATACATACTGTATCTACTACCTATAGATACATACTGTATCTACTACCTATAGATACATACTGTATCTACTACCTATAGATACATACTGTATCTACTACCTATAGATACATACTGTAACTACTACCTATAGATACATACTGTAACTACTACCTATAGATACATACTGTAACTACTACCTATAGATACATACTGTAACTACTACCTATATATACATACTGTAAGTACTACCTATATATACATACTGTAAGTACTACCTATATATACATACTGTATCTACTACCTATAGATAAATACTGTATCTACTACCTATAGATAAATACTGTATCTACTACCTATAGATACATACTGTAACTACTACCTATAGATACATACTGTAACTACTGCCTATAGATACATACTGTAACTACTACCTATAGATACATACTGTAACTACTACCTATAGATACATACTGTAACTACTACCTATAGATACATACTGTAACTACTACCTATAGATACATACTGTATCTACTACCTATAGATACATACTGTATCTACTACCTATAGATACATACTGTAAGTACTACCTATATATACATACTGTAAGTACTACCTATACATACTGTAACTACTACCTATAGATACTGTAACTACTGCCTATAGATACTGTGGCTACTGCCTGGATACATACTGTAACTACTGCCTATAGATACATACTGTAACTACTGCCTATAGATACATACTGTAACTACTGCCTATAGATACATACTGTAACTACTACCTATAGATACATACTGTAACTACTACCTATAGATACATACTGTAACTACTACCTATAGATACATACTGTATCTACTACCTATAGATACATCCTGTATCTACTACCTATAGATACATCCTGTATCTACTACCTATAGATACATCCTGTATCTACTACCTATAGATACATCCTGTATCTACTACCTATAGATACATACTGTAATCTACTACCTATAGATACATCCTGTATCTACTACCTATAGATACATCCTGTATCTACTACCTATAGATACATACTGGAACTATTACCTATAGATACATACTGGAACTATTACCTATAGATACTGGAACTACTTCCTATAGATACATACTGTATCTACTACCTATATATACATACTGTAAGTACTACCTATATATACATACTGTAAGTACTACCTATACATACTGTAACTACTACCTATGATGCTGTAACTACTACCTATAGATACTGTAACTACTACCTATATATACTGTAACTACTACCTATACATACATACTGTAACTACTACCTATACATACTGTAACTACTATCTATAGATACATACTGTAACTACTACCTATAGATACATACTGTATCTACTATCTATAGATACTGTATCTACTACCTATATATACACATACTGTAACTACTACCTATAGATACTGTATCTACTACCTATAGATACATACTGTATCTACTACCTATAGATACATACTGTATCTACTACCTATAGATACATACTGTATCTACTACCTATAGATACATACTGTATCTACTACCTATAGATACATACTGTAACTACTACCTATAGATACATACTGTATCTACTACCTATAGATACATACTGTATCTACTACCTATAGATACATACTGTATCTACTACCTATAGATACATACTGTATCTACTACCTATAGATACATACTGTATCTACTGCCTATAGATACAGTATGTATCTACTATAGATACAGTATGTATCTACTGCCTATAGATACATACTGTATCTACTACCTATAGATACATACTGTATCTACTACCTATAGATACATACTGTATCTACTACCTATAGATACATGCTGTATCTACTACCTATAGATACATACTGTAACTACTACCTATAGATACATACTGTAACTACTACCTATAGATACATACTGTATCTACTATCTATAGATACATACTGTATCTACTACCTATAGATAAATACTGTATCTACTACCTATAGATAAATACTGTATCTACTACCTATAGATACATACTGTAACTACTACCTATAGATACATGCTGTAACTACTACCTATAGATACATACTGTATCTACTACCTATAGATACATACTGTATCTACTACCTATAGATACATACTGTATCTACTACCTATAGATACATACTGTAACTACTACCTATAGATACATACTGTATCTACTACCTATAGATACATACTGTATCTACTACCTATAGATACATACTGTAACTACTACCTATAGATACATACTGTAACTACTACCTATAGATACATACTGTAACTACTACCTATATATACATACTGTAAGTACTACCTATATATACATACTGTAAGTACTACCTATACATACTGTATCTACTACCTATAGATAAATACTGTATCTACTACCTATAGATAAATACTGTATCTACTACCTATAGATACATACTGTAACTACTACCTATAGATACATACTGTAACTACTACCTATAGATACATACTGTAACTACTACCTATAGATACATACTGTAACTACTACCTATAGATACATTTCTGTAACTACTACCTATGGATACATACTGTATCTACTACCTATAGATACATACTGTATCTACTACCTATAGATACATACTGTATCTACTACCTATAGATACATACTGTATCTACTACCTATAGATACATACGGTATCTACTACCTATAGATACATACTGTAACTACTACCGATACATACTGTAACTACTACCTATAGATACATACTGTAACTACTACCTATAGATACATACTGTAACTACTACCTATATACATACTGTAAGTACTACCTATATATACATACTGTAAGTACTACCTATATACATACTGTAAGTACTGCCTATATATACATACTGTAACTACTACCTATAGATACATACTGTAACTACTACCTATAGATACATACTGTAACTACTACCTATAGATACATACTGTATCTACTACCTATAGATACATACTGTATCTACTACCTATAGATACATACTGTATCTACTACCTATAGATACATACTGTAACTACTACCTATAGATACATACTGTAACTACTACCTATAGATACATACTGTAACTACTACCTATATATACATACTGTAAGTACTACCTATATATATACATACTGTAAGTACTACCTATATATACATGCTAACTACTACCTATAGATACATACTGTAACTACTACCTATAGATACATACTGTATCTACTACCTATAGATACATACTGTATCTACTACCTATAGATAAATACTGTATCTACTACCTATAGATAAATACTGTATCTACTACCTATAGATACATACTGTAACTACTACCTATAGATACATACTGTAACTACTACCTATAGATACATACTGTAACTACTACCTATAGATACATACTGTAACTACTACCTATAGATACATACTGTATCTACTACCTATAGATACATACTGTATCTACTACCTATAGATACATACTGTATCTACTACCTATAGATACATACTGTAACTACTACCTATAGATACATACTGTAACTACTACCTATAGATACATACTGTAACTACTACCTATAGATACATACTGTAACTACTACCTATATATACATACTGTAAGTACTACCTATATATACATACTGTAAGTACTACCTATATATACATACTGTATCTACTACCTATAGATAAATACTGTATCTACTACCTATAGATAAATACTGTATCTACTACCTATAGATACATACTGTAACTACTACCTATAGATACATACTGTAACTACTACCTATAGATACATACTGTAACTACTACCTATAGATACATACTGTAACTACTACCTATAGATACATTTCTGTAACTACTACCTATAGATACATACTGTATCTACTACCTATAGATACATACTGTATCTACTACCTATAGATACATACTGTATCTACTACCTATAGATACATACTGTATCTACTACCTATAGATACATACGGTATCTACTACCTATAGATACATACTGTAACTACTACCTGGATACATACTGTAACTACTACCTATAGATACATACTGTAACTACTACCTATAGATACATACTGTAACTACTACCTATATATACATACTGTAAGTACTACCTATATATACATACTGTAAGTACTACCTATATATACATACTGTAAGTACTGCCTATATGATACATACTGTAACTACTACCTATAGATACATACTGTAACTACTACCTATAGATACATACTGTAACTACTACTAGATACATACTGTATCTACTACCTATAGATACATACTGTATCTACTACCTATAGATACATACTGTAACTACTACCTATAGATACATACTGTAACTACTACCTATAGATACATACTGTAACTACTACCTATAGATACATACTGTAACTACTACCTATATATACATACTGTAAGTACTACCTATATATACATACTGTAAGTACTACCTATATATACATACTGTATCTACTACCTATAGATAAATACTGTATCTACTACCTATAGATAAATACTGTATCTACTACCTATAGATACATACTGTAACTACTACCTATAGATACATACTGTAACTACTACCTATAGATACATACTGTAACTACTACCTATAGATACATACTGTAACTACTACCTATAGATACATTTCTGTAACTACTACCTATAGATACATACTGTATCTACTACCTATAGATACATACTGTATCTACTACCTATAGATACATACTGTATCTACTACCTATAGATACATACTGTATCTACTACCTATAGATACATACGGTATCTACTACCTATAGATACATACTGTAACTACTACCGATACATACTGTAACTACTACCTATAGATACATACTGTAACTACTACCTATAGATACATACTGTAACTACTACCTATATATACATACTGTAAGTACTACCTATATATACATACTGTAAGTACTACCTATATACATACTGTAAGTACTGCCTATATATACATACTGTAACTACTACCTATAGATACATACTGTATCTACTACCTATAGATACATACTGTAACTACTACCTATAGATACATACTGTATCTACTACCTATAGATACATACTGTATCTACTACCTATAGATACATACTGTATCTACTACCTATAGATACATACGGTATCTACTACCTATAGATACATACTGTAACTACTACCGATACATACTGTAACTACTACCTATAGATACATACTGTATCTACTACCTATAGATACATACTGTAACTACTACCTATAGATACCTACTGTAACTACTACCGATATATATATACTGTAAGTACTACCTATATATACATACTGTAAGTACTACCTATACATACTGTAACTACTACCTAATGATACTGTAACTACTACCTATAGATACATACTGTAACTACTACCTATAGATACATACTGTAACTACTACCTATAGATACATACTGTAACTACTACCTATAGATACATACTGTAACTACTACCTATAGATACATACTGTAACTACTACCTATAGATACATACTGTATCTACTACCTATAGATACATACTGTATCTACTACCTATAGATACATACTGTAAGTACTACCTATATATACATACTGTAAGTACTACCTATACATACTGTAACTACTACCTATAGATACTGTAACTACTACCTATAGATACTGTAACTACTACCTATAGATACATACTGTAACTACTACCTATAGATACATACTGTAACTACTACCTATAGATACATACTGTAACTACTACCTATAGATACATACTGTAACTACTACCTATAGATACATACTGTAACTACTACCTATAGATACATACTGTATCTACTACCTATAGATACATCCTGTATCTACTACCTATAGATACATCCTGTATCTACTACCTATAGATACATCCTGTATCTACTACCTATAGATACATCCTGTATCTACTACCTATAGATACATACTGTATCTACTACCTATAGATACATCCTGTATCTACTACCTATAGATACATCCTGTATCTACTACCTATAGATACATACTGGAACTATTACCTATAGATACATACTGGAACTATTACCTATAGATACTGGAACTACTTCCTATAGATACATACTGTATCTACTACCTATATATACATACTGTAAGTACTACCTATATATACATACTGTAAGTACTACCTATACATACTGTAACTACTACCTAATGATACTGTAACTACTACCTATAGATACTGTAACTACTACCTATATATACTGTAACTACTACCTATACATACATACTGTAACTACTACCTATACATACTGTAACTACTATCTATAGATACATACTGTAACTACTACCTATAGATACATACTGTATCTACTATCTATAGATACTGTATCTACTACCTATATATACACATACTGTAACTACTACCTATAGATACTGTATCTACTACCTATAGATACATACTGTATCTACTACCTATAGATACATACTGTATCTACTACCTATAGATACATACTGTATCTACTACCTATAGATACATACTGTATCTACTACCTATAGATACATACTGTAACTACTACCGATACATACTGTAACTACTACCTATAGATACATACTGTAACTACTACCTATATATACATACTGTAACTACTACCTATATATACATACTGTAACTACTACCTATATATACATACTGTAAGTACTACCTATATATACATACTGTATCTACTACCTATAGATAAATACTGTATCTACTACCTATAGATAAATACTGTATCTACTACCTATAGATACATACTGTAACTACTACCTATAGATACATACTGTAACTACTACCTATAGATACATACTGTAACTACTACCTATAGATACATACTGTAACTACTACCTATAGATACATACTGTAACTACTACCTATAGATACATACTGTATCTACTACCTATAGATACATACTGTATCTACTACCTATAGATACATACTGTATCTACTACCTATAGATACATACGGTATCTACTACCTATAGATACATACTGTAACTACTACCGATACATACTGTAACTACTACCTATAGATACATACTGTAACTACTACCTATAGATACATACTGTAACTACTACCTATATATACATACTGTAAGTACTACCTATATACATACTGTAAGTACTACCTATATACATACTGTAAGTACTGCCTATATATACATACTGTAACTACTACCTATAGATACATACTGTAACTACTACCTATAGATACATACTGTAACTACTACCTATAGATACATACTGTATCTACTACCTATAGATACATACTGTAACTACTACCAATAGATACATACTGTATCTACTACCTATAGATACATACTGTATCTACTACCTATAGATACATACTGTATCTACTACCTATAGATACATACTGTAACTACTACCTATAGATACATACTGTATCTACTACCTATAGATACCTACTGTAACTACTACCGATATATATATACTGTAAGTACTACCTATATATACATACTGTAAGTACTACCTATACATACTGTAACTACTACCTATACATACTGTAACTACTACCTATATATACATACTGTAACTACTACCTATAGATACATACTGTAACTACTACCTATAGATACATACTGTAACTACTACCTATAGATACATACTGTAACTACTACCTATAGATACATACTGTAACTACTACCTATAGATACATACTGTATCTACTACCTATAGATACATACTGTATCTACTACCTATAGATACATACTGTAAGTACTACCTATATATACATACTGTAAGTACTACCTATACATACTGTAACTACTACCTATAGATACTGTAACTACTACCTATAGATACTGTAACTACTACCTATAGATACTGTAACTACTACCTATAGATACATACTGTAACTACTACCTATAGATACATACTGTAACTACTACCTATAGATACATACTGTAACTACTACCTATAGATACATACTGTAACTACTACCTATAGATACATACTGTAACTACTACCTATAGATACATACTGTAACTACTACCTATAGATACATACTGTATCTACTACCTATAGATACATCCTGTATCTACTACCTATAGATACATCCTGTATCTACTACCTATAGATACATACTGTATCTACTACCTATAGATACATACTGTATCTACTACCTATAGATACATCCTGTATCTACTACCTATAGATACATCCTGTATCTACTACCTATAGATACATACTGGAACTATTACCTATAGATACATACTGGAACTATTACCTATAGATACTGGAACTACTTCCTATAGATACATACTGTATCTACTACCTATATATACATACTGTAAGTACTACCTATATATACATACTGTAAGTACTACCTATACATACTGTAACTACTACCTAATGATACTGTAACTACTACCTATAGATACTGTAACTACTACCTATAGATACTGTAACTACTACCTATATATACTGTAACTACTACCTATACATACATACTGTAACTACTACCTATACATACTGTAACTACTATCTATAGATACATACTGTAACTACTACCTATAGATACATACTGTATCTACTATCTATAGATACTGTATCTACTACCTATATATACACATACTGTAACTACTACCTATAGATACTGTATCTACTACCTATAGATACATACTGTAACTACTACCTATAGATACTGTATCTACTACCTATAGATACATACTGTAACTACTACCTATAGATACTGTATCTACTACCTATAGATACTGTAACTACTACCTATAGATACTGTATCTACTACCTATAGATACTGTAACTACTACCTATTTTCCTTAATATATATTTTTTGATCTGAAATCTGCAGATCTGGAAATTTGACCTGTCAGCATTTGACCTGTCAGCATTTGACCTGTCAGCATTTGACCTGTCAGCATTTGACCTGTCAGCATTTGACCTGTCAGCATTTCAATGTTAGTCTTCCCCAGGGGTTCCCAACCTTTTCAATGTTGGGTAATGTACCAAATACAATTTTCACTTGAGCATGACATGTTCTAAATCTAATTGCCACCTATCCTGCTACTGAATTAATCCTCGGTCAGTTGGTGGGAAAAGGTTCTGGGTCTACAAACATCAGAGAGAGAGAAACAGAGCAGGAGGGGAGAGAGAGAGAGAGAGAGAGAGAGAGCAGGAATAGAGAGTATTGGGTATTTTACAGAAAGGGAACGTGACTCTTAAACACAAATGTTACTTTAGCATTTTTTCCAAGCACATCCCCCAACAACATCTCTTAGTTTCCACCTTCGACATATTATGAACTAACTTCAAGGCTTTAATTCCTCTTCATTACAGGCTTAATTCTCCATGGTTACAGGCTTAATTCCTCATGGTTACAGGCTTAATTCCTCTTCATTACAGGCTTAATTCCCCATGGTTACAGGCTTAATTCCCCATGGTTACAGGCTTAATTCCTCATGGTTACAGGCTTAATTCCTCATGGTTACAGGCTTAATTCCCCATGGTTACAGGCTTAATTCCTCATGGTTAAAGGCTTAATTCCCCATGGTTACAAGCTTAATTCCTCATGGTTACAGGCTTAATTCCCCATGGTTACAGGCTTAATTCCTCATGGTTACAGGCTTAATTCCCCATGGTTACAGGCTTAATTCCCCATGGTTACAGGCTTTAATTCCTCATGGTTACGGGCTTAATTCCTCATGGTTACGGGCTTAATTCCCCATGGTTACGGGCTTAATTCCCCATGGTTACGGGCTTAATTCCTCATGGTTACAGGCTTAATTCCCCATGGTTACAGGCTTAATTCCCCATGGTTACAGGCTTAATTCCTCATGGTTACAGGCTTAATTCCTCATGGTTACAGGCTTAATTCCTCATGGTTACAGGCATAATTCCCCATGGTTACAGGCTTAATTCCTCATGGTTACAGGCTTAATTCCCCATGGTTACAGGCTTAATTCCCCATGGTTACAGGCTTAATTCCCCATGGTTACAGGCTTAATTCCTCATGGTTACAGGCTTAATTCCCCATGGTTACAGGCTTAATTCCTCATGGTTACAGGCTTAATTCCTCATGGTTACAGGCTTAATTCCTCATGGTTACAGGCTTAATTCCCCATGGTTACAGGCTTAATTCCTCATGGTTACAGGCTTAATTCCCCATGGTTACAGGCTTAATTCCTCATGGTTACAGGCTTAATTCCCCATGGTTACAGGTTTAATTCCCCATGGTTACAGGCTTTAATTCCTCATGGTTACAGGCTTAATTCCTCATGGTTACAGGCTTAATTCCCCATGTTTACAGGCTTAATTCCTCATGGTTACAGGCTTAATTCCCCATGGTTACAGGCTTAATTCCCCATGGTTACAGGCTTAATTCCCCATGGTTACAGGCTTAATTCCTCATGGTTACAGGCTTAATTCCCCATGGTTACAGGCTTAATTCCCCATGGTTACAGGCCTAATTCCTCATGGTTACAGGCTTAATTCCCCATGGTTACAGGCTTAATTCCCCATGGTTACAGGCTTAATTCCCCATGGTTACAGGCCTAATTCCTCATGGTTACAGGCTTAATTCCCCATGGTTACAGGCTTAATTCCTCATGGTTACAGGCTTAATTCCACATGGTTACAGGCTTAATTCCTCATGGTTACAGGCTTAATTCCACATGGTTACAGGCTTAATTCCTCATGGTTACAGGCTTAATTCCTCATGGTTACAGGCTTAATTCCTCATGGTTACAGGCTTAATTCCCCATGGTTACAGGCTTAATTCCTCATGGTTACAGGCTTAATTCCACATGGTTACAGGCTTAATTCCACATGGTTACAGGCTTAATTCCTCATGGTTACAGGCTTAATTCCACATGGTTACAGGCTTAATCCCCCATGGTTACAGGCTTAATTCCCCATGGTTACAGGCTTAATTCCTCATGGTTACAGGCTTAATTCCGCATGGTTACAGGCTTAATTCCACATGGTTACAGGCTTAATTCCACATGGTTACAGGCTTAATTCCTCATGGTTACAGGCTTAATTCCCCATGGTTACAGGCTTAATTCCTTATGGTTACAGGCTTAATTCCTCATGGTTACAGTCGTAATTCCACATGGTTACAGGCTTAATTCCTCATGGTTACAGGCTTAATTCCCCATGGTTACAGGCTTAATTCCTCATGGTTACAGGCTTAATTCCTCATGGTTACAGGCTTAATTCCCCATGGTTACAGGCTTAATTCCCCATGGTTACAGTCTTAATTCCTCATGGTTACAGGCTTAATTCCTCATGGTTACAGGCTTAATTCCTCATGGTTACAGGCTTAATTCCTCATGGTTACAGGCTTAATTCCTCATGGTTACAGGCTTAATTCCTCATGGTTACAGGCTTAATTCCCCATGGTTACAGGCTTAATTCCCCATGGTTACAGGCTTAATTCCACATGGTTACAGGCTTAATTCCCCATGGTTACAGGCTTAATTCCTCATGGTTACAGGCTTTAATTCCTCATGGTTACAGGCTTTAATTCCTCATGGTTACATGCTTTAATTCCTCATGGTTACAGGCATGAATTCCTCATGGTTACAGGCTTTAATTCCACACGGTTCAGGCTTTAATTCCTCATGGTTAAAGGCATTAATTCCTCATGGTTACAGGCTTTAATTCCTCATGATTACAGGCATTAATTCCTCAAGGTTACAGGCTTTAATTCATCATGGTTACAGGCTTTAATTCCTCATGGTTACAGGCATTAATTCCTCATGGTTACAGGCATTAATTCCTCATGGTTACAGGCATTAATTCCTCATGGTTACAGGCATTAATTCCTCATGGTTACAGGCATTAATTCCTCATGGTTACATGCATTAATTCCTCATGGTTACAGGCATTAATTCCTCATGGTTACAGGCATTAATTCCTCATGGTTACAGGCATTAATTCCTCATGGTTACAGGCATTAATTCCTCATAGTTACAGGCTTTAATTCCTCATGGTTACAGGCTTTAATTCATCATGGTTACAGGCTTTAATTCATCATGGTTACAGGCTTTAATTCCTCATGGTTACAGGCTTTAATTCCTCATGATTACAGGCATTAATTCCTCATAGTTACAGGCTTTAATTCCTCATAGTTACAGGCTTTAATTCCTCATGGTTACAGGCTTTAATTCCTCATGGTTACAGGCATTAATTGCTCATGGTTACAGGCATTAATTGCTCATGGTTACAGGCATTAATTCCTCATGGTTACAGGCATTAATTCCTCATGGTTACAGGCATTAATTCCTCATGGTTACAGGCATTAATTCCTCATGGTTACAGGCATTAATTCCTCATGGTTACAGGCATTAATTCCTCATGGTTACAGGCATTAATTCCTCATGGTTACAGGCATTAATTCCTCATGGTTACAGGCATTAATTCCTCATGGTTACAGGCTTTAATTCCTCATGGTTACAGGCTTTAATTCCTCATGGTTACAGGCATTAATTGCTCATGGTTACAGGCATTAATTTCTCATGGTTACAGGCTTTAATTCCTCATGGTTACAGGCATTAATTGCTCATGGTTACAGGCATTAATTCCACACGGTTCAGGCTTTAATTCCTCATGGTTACAGGCTTTAATTCCTCATGGTTAAAGGCATTAATTCCTCATGGTTACAGGCTTTAATTCCTCATGATTACAGGCATTAATTCCTCATAGTTACAGGCTTTAATTCCTCATAGTTACAGGCTTTAATTCATCATGGTTACAGGCTTTAATTCCTCATGGTTACAGGCATTAATTCCTCATGGTTACAGGCATTAATTCCTCATGGTTACAGGCATTAATTCCTCATGGTTACAGGCTTTAATTCCTCATGATTACAGGCATTAATTC
>NW_026290954.1:1597500-1602500 GCF_023373465.1 Oncorhynchus keta | reverse complement strand
TAGTCTAAGTGATGTCAAATTAGCCACCAGCCACAAGCTGCCATTACACACACACACACACACACACACACACACACACACACACACACACACACGTCTCTGACTGGGTCAATGTGCTAGTTATATTCAGTGAGATATTAAATCAGGTTATTGGTTGAACGAATCAGACAACAGTGTTTTGTCTGATTGACACCTTTGATAAAGACGACCAATAATGACCGTATAAAAGAAAATCATGCAAACGCTTGAGTGAAATCGCATGCTGGAAAAATAGGGGAATGATATAGCAATAAAATGGCTCAGAGAAAGATGTTTTATTCAACAACTCATCATTTTGTTTCTCCGAAAGGTAGGTGTCAAAATGATAAACAACACTAAACATTCTGTAAACACGGTGGTCCAAAGTATTTGGTCCCGTATTCCTAATTAACTATAATTTAGAATATAAAGTGTTTCAAAAAACACTTTCTACGTTAATGTGGACGCTACCATGCTTACGGATAAGCCCGAATGAATCGTGAATAACGACGTGAGAGAAAGTTACACATCACAACCTCCCCCTGTTATTGGTTGAAAGGTTTAACATGTCTTATGAACTTTGACCCTCTGTACCTTTGTTCACATTTCATTTACCACATTAACGTAGAAAGTGTTTTTGAAACGCACTATATTTTAAATGATAGTTAAAAGTGACTCCAAAATGACACCACATTTACCGTCGATTTATATTTGTCACAAAATAACCTGAACAAACTGCGAATGAATGTATCACGTTTGTAGCTTCGATGTAGATATTGAGTGTTAGGAATATATTACTTTAGACCATCTTGTTTATAGAATATAGTAGGTATAGTAGGTATAGTAGGTATAGGAGGTATAGGAGGTATAGCAGGTATAGCAGGTATAGGAGGTATAGGAGGTATAGGAGGTATAGGAGGTATAGGAGGTATAGCAGGTATAGGAGGTATAGCAGGTATAGCAGGTATAGCAGGTATAGCAGGTATAGCAGGTATAGCAGGTATAGCAGGTATAGCAGGTATAGTAGGTATAGCAGGTATAGCAGGTATAGCAGGTATAGCAGGTATAGCAGGTATAGCAGGTATAGGAGGTATAGGAGGTATAGGAGGTATAGGAGGTATAGTAGGTATAGTAGGTATAGTAGGTATAGGAAGTATAGTAGGTATAGGAGGTATAGGAGGTATAGTAGGTATAGCAGGTATAGCAGGTATAGTAGGTATAGGAGGTATAGGAGGTACAGTAGGTATAGGAGGTATAGCAGGTATAGGAGGTATAGGAGGTATAGGAGGTATAGTAGGTATAGTAGCTATAGTAGGTATAGTAGGTATAGCAGGTATAGTAGGTATAGGAGGTATAGCAGGTATAGCAGGTATAGTAGGTATAGTAGGTATAGGAGGTATAGGAGGTATAGTAGGTATAGGAGGTATAGCAGGTATAGCAGGTATAGCAGGTATAGCAGGTATAGGAGGTATAGTAGGTATAGCAGGTATAGTAGGTATAGCAGGTATAGCAGGTATAGCAGGTATAGGAGGTATAGGAGGTATAGGAGGTATAGCAGGTATAGTAGGTATAGCAGGTATAGTAGGTATAGCAGGTATAGTAGGTATAGCAGGTATAGCAGGTATAGTAGGTATAGTAGGTATAGTAGGTATAGCAGGTATAGTAGGTATAGCAGGTATAGTAGGTATAGCAGGTATAGTAGGTATAGGAGGTATAGGAGGTATAGTAGGTATAGCAGGTATAGCAGGTATAGTAGGTATAGCAGGTATAGTAGGTATAGTAGGTATAGCAGGTATAGTAGGTATAGGAGGTATAGGAGGTATAGCAGGTATAGTAGGTATAGCAGGTATAGCAGGTATAGCAGGTATAGCAGGTATAGCAGGTATAGCAGGTATAGCAGGTATAGTAGGTATAGTAGGTATAGTAGGTATAGTAGGTATAGGAGGTATAGTAGGTATAGCAGGTATAGCAGGTATAGGAGGTATAGCAGGTATAGCAGGTATAGGAGGTATAGCAGGTATAGTAGGTATAGCAGGTATAGGAGGTATAGGAGGTATAGCAGGTATAGCAGGTATAGCAGGTATAGGAGGTATGGCAGGTATAGCAGGTATAGGAGGTATAGGAGGTATAGGAGGTATAGCAGGTATAGGAGGTATAGCAGGTATAGTAGGTATAGCAGGTATAGCAGGTATAGGAGGTATAGCAGGTATAGTAGGTATAGTAGGTATAGTAGGTATAGGAGGTATAGGAGGTATAGCAGGTATAGGAGGTATAGGAGGTATAGCAGGTATAGCAGGTATAGCAGGTATAGGAGGTATAGGAGGTATAGCAGGTATAGGAGGTATAGGAGGTATAGGAGGTATAGTAGGTACAGTAGGTATAGTAGGTATAGCAGGTATAGCAGGTATAGCAGGTATAGTAGGTATAGTAGGTATAGGAGGTATAGGAGGTATAGCAGGTATAGCAGGTATAGGAGGTATAGTAGGTATAGTAGGTATAGCAGGTATAGCAGGTATAGTAGGTATAGTAGGTAGGTTCTAGTAGGTATAGTAGGTATAGGAGGTATAGCAGGTATAGCAGGTATAGCAGGTATAGCAGGTATAGCAGGTATAGCAGGTATAGCAGGTATAGCAGGTATAGCAGGTATAGTAGGTATAGTAGGTATAGGAGGTATAGTAGGTATAGGAGGTATAGGAGGTATAGGAGGTATAGGAGGTATAGTAGGTACAGTAGGTACAGTAGGTATAGCAGGTATAGGAGGTATAGCAGGTATAGCAGGTATAGGAGGTATAGTAGGTATAGGAGGTATGGCAGGTATAGTAGGTATAGCAGGTATAGTAATAATAATAATAATAATAATATAATAATAATAATAATATATAGCAGGTATAGCAGGTATAGCAGGTATAGCAGGTATAGCAGGTATAGCAGGTATAGTAGGTATAGCAGGTATAGTAGGTATAGAAGGTATAGCAGGTATAGGAGGTATAGGAGGTATAGCAGGTTTAGCAGGTTTAGCAGGTTTAGCAGGTTTAGCAGGTTTAGCTATAGTTTTCCTATGTTATGGTAATTGGAACAATAAATGATTACACATCCTCTTGCTGAAGGTTATTCCACGTGTAATTAATGATATTATTACCTATTTTTATATCAGCTGTGAAATACCATGTTAATAACTTAAACCAAAATGTGACCTTTGCTACTTGTAACAATCAACATACGAGGGTTGATAAATACATTTGGTAACAACAACTATAACAATAATGGAACACCTCCTGTCATTACCAACTGGTCGTGTTCAATTATACTGAACAAAAACTATATAAACGCAACATGTAAAGAGTTGGTCCCATGTTTCATGAGCTGAAATAGAAGATCCCAGAAATGTACCAGACACACAAAAAAAATAGTTTATTTATCTCAAATTTTGTGTACAAATTTGTTTACATCCCTGTTAGTGAGCATTTCTCCTTTGCCAAGATAATTCATCCACCTGACAAGTGTGGCATATCAAGAAGCTGCTTAAACAGCGTGATCATTAACTTGTGCTGGGGACAATAAAAGGCCACTAAAATGTGAAGTTTTGTGACATAACACAATACCACAAAGTTCTCAAATTGTGAGGGAATGCATTTGGCTTACTGCCGGCTGTGAAGTACTTTGGTAAAAATACTTTAAAGTACTACTTAAGTCGTTTTTCGGGTTTCGGTACTTTACTATTTATATTTTTGACAACTTTTACTTTTACTTCACTACAATCCTAAAGAAAACTATGTACTTTTTACTCCATACATTTTTCCTGCTCGTTACGTTTTTAATTTTTAGCAGGACAGGACATTTGTGAAATTCATTCACTTATAAGGTGAACATCCCTACTAATACTATTGTCTCTGATCTGGAGGACTCACTAAACAGAGAACATCCCTGGTCATCCCTACTGCCTCTGATCTGGAGGACTCACTAAACAGAGAACATCCCTGGTCATCCCTACTGCCTCTGATCTGGAGGACTCACTAAACAGAGAACATCCCTGGTAATCCCTACTGCCTCTGATCTGGAGGACTGTCTAAACAGAGAACATCCCTGGTCCTCCCTGGATGACCAGGGATGTTCTCTTGGCCGGTAGGATATCCCTACCGGCCAAGCCCTCCCTAACCCGGACGACGCTAGACCAATTGTGCGTTGCCCCATGGACCTCCAGGTCGCGGCCGGCTGTGACAGAGCCTGGGCTCGAACCCAGAGTCTCTGGTGGCACAGCACTGTGATGCAGCCCCTTAGACCACTGCGCCACCCGGGAGGTCTCTTACGTATATTTTAACAATTACGTTTACTTTTGATGAAGTAAGATCAAATACGTTTATACTTTTACCCAAGTAATATTTTACTGGGTATTTTACTGGGTATTTTACTGGGTATTTTACTGGGTATTTTACTGGGTGATTTTCACTTTACTTTTTCCACCACTGACTGCAGGAATGTCCACCAGAGCTGTTGCCAGAGAATTTAATGTTAATTTCTCTACCATAAGCCGCCTCCAACAACATTTTAGAGCATTTGGAGTCCAACTGGGCTCACAACCGTAGACCAAGTGTAACCAGCCCATGATCTCCACATTCGGCTTCAACACAGTTCCTGGAAGCTGAAAAGGTCCCAGGTCTTCCATGGCCTGTAGACTCACCAGACATGTCACCCGTTGAGCATGTTTGGGATGCTCTGGATCAACGTGTACGATAGCGTGTTCCAGTTCCCTCCAATATCCAGCAACTTCGCACAGCCATTGGAGAGGAGTGGGACAACACAGGCCACGATCAACAAGCCTGATCAACTCTATGTGAAGGAGATGTGTCACGCTGCATGAGGCAAATGGT
The DNA here is from genome assembly GCF_023373465.1 of Oncorhynchus keta. Classification (NCBI taxonomy): domain Eukaryota; kingdom Metazoa; phylum Chordata; class Actinopteri; order Salmoniformes; family Salmonidae; genus Oncorhynchus; species Oncorhynchus keta. The sequence goes on along the minus strand of NW_026290954.1, from coordinate 1,597,614 downwards.
GGTCACACCAGATACAGACTGGTTTTCTGATCCACGCCCTTACTTTTTAACTTTTTAAGGCATCTGGGACCAACCGATGCATATCTGTACACACAGTCATGTGAAAAATGTATT
>NW_026290954.1:1580000-1592500 GCF_023373465.1 Oncorhynchus keta | reverse complement strand
GAATGTAGTATTTGCTTTATATTCTAAACCTTACAGCCAACTGATACCAAATGAATATTGCACTGGTTTTAACAAAATAAATATGTTTGAAGGAGTTGAGTCATTTGGACATACTGATGGTACAGTGGTGTGATATTGATGAATTGATCCGTGTTAAACAGCTGAGATATTGATGAATTGATCAGTGTTAACAGCTGAGATATTGATTAATTGATCAGTGTTAAACAGCTGAGATATTGATGAATTGATCAGTGTTAAACAGCTGAGATATTGATGAATTGATCCGTGTTAAACAGCTGAGATATTGATGAATTGATCCGTGTTAAACAGCTGAGATATTGATTTATTGATCAGTGTTAAACAGCTGTGATATTGATGTATTGATCAGTGTTAAACAGCTGAGATATTGATTTATTGATCAGTGTTAAACAGCTGAGATATTGATTTATTGATCAGTGTTAAACAGCTGAGATATTGATTTATTGATCAGTGTTAAACAGCTGTGATATTGATGTATTGATCAGTGTTAAACAGCTGAGATATTGATTTATTGATCAGTGTTAAACAGCTGAGATATTGATTTATTGATCAGTGTTAAACAGCTGAGATATTGATTTATTGATCAGTGTTAAACAGCTGAGATATTGATGTATTGATCAGTGTTAAACAGCTGAGATATTGATTTATTGATCAGTGTTAACCAGCTGAGATATTGATTTATTGATCAGTGTTAAACAGCTGAGATATTGATTTATTGATCAGTGTTAAACAGCTGAGATATTGATTTATTGATCAGTGTTAAACAGCTGAGATATTGATTTATTGATCAGTGTTAAACAGCTGAGATATTGATTTATTGATCAGTGTTAAACAGCTGAGATATTGATTTATTGATCAGTGTTAAACAGCTGAGATATTGATTTATTGATCAGTGTTAAACAGCTGAGATATTGATGTATTGATCAGTGTTAAACAGCTGAGATATTGATTTATTGATCAGTGTTAACCAGCTGAGATATTGATTTATTGATCAGTGTTAAACAGCTGAGATATTGATTTATTGATCAGTGTTAAACAGCTGAGATATTGATTTATTGATCAGTGTTAAACAGCTGAGATATTGATTTATTGATCAGTGTTAAACAGCTGAGATATTGATGAATTGATCAGTGTTAAACAGCTGAGATATTGATTTATTGATCAGTGTTAAACAGCTGAGATATTGATTTATTGATCAGTGTTAAACAGCTGAGATATTGATGTATTGATCAGTGTTAAACAGCTGAGATATTGATGAATTGATCAGTGTTAAACAGCTGAGATATTGATTTATTGATCAGTGTTAAACAGCTGAGATATTGATGTATTGATCAGTGTTAAACAGCTGAGATATTGATGAATTGATCAGTGTTAAACAGCTGAGATATTGATTTATTGATCCGTGTTAAACAGCAGTGATATTGATTTATTGATCAGTGTTAAACAGCTGAGATATTGATTTATTGATCAGTGTTAAACAGCTGAGATATTGATGTATTGATCAGTGTTAAACAGCTGAGATATTGATGAATTGATCCGTGTTAAACAGCTGAGATATTGATTTATTGATCAGTGTTAAACAGCTGAGATATTGATGTATTGATCAGTGTTAAACAGCTGAGATATTGATTTATTGATCCGTGTTAAACAGCTGAGATATTGATGAATTGATCAGTGTTAACAGCTGAGATATTGATGAATTGATCAGTGTTAAACAGCTGAGATATTGATGAATTGATCAGTGTTAAACAGCTGAGATATTGATTTATTGATCCGTGTTAACCAGCTGTGATATTGATTTATTGATCAGTGTTAAACAGCTGAGATATTGATGAATTGATCCGTGTTAAACAGCTGAGATATTGATTTATTGATCAGTGTTAAACAGCTGAGATATTGATTTATTGATCAGTGTTAAACAGCTGAGATATTGATTTATTGATCCGTGTTAAACAGCTGAGATATTGATTTATTGATCAGTCTTAAACAGCTGAGATATTGATGTATTGATCAGTGTTAAACAGCTGAGATATTGATGTATTGATCAGTGTTAAAGAGCTGAGATATTGATTTATTGATCAGTGTTAAACAGCTGAGATATTGATTTATTGATCAGTGTTAAACAGCTGAGATATTGATTTATTGATCAGTGTTAAACAGCTGAGATATCGATTTATTGATCAGTGTTAAACAGCTGAGATATTGATTTATTGATCAGTGTTAAACAGCTGAGATATTGATTTATTGATCAGTGTTAAACAGCTGAGATATTGATGTATTGATCAGTGTTAAACAGCTGAGATATTGATTTATTGATCAGTGTTAAACAGCTGAGATATTGATTTATTGATCAGTGTTAAACAGCTGAGATATTGATTTATTGATCAGTGTTAAACAGCTGAGATATTGATTTATTGATCAGTGTTAAACAGCTGAGATATTGATTTATTGATCAGTGTTAAACAGCTGAGATATTGATGTATTGATCAGTGTTAAACAGCTGAGATATTGATTTATTGATCAGTGTTAAACAGCTGAGATATTGATTTATTGATCAGTGTTAAACAGCTGAGATATTGATGTATTGATCAGTGTTAAACAGCTGAGATATTGATTTATTGATCAGTGTTAAACAGCTGAGATATTGATTTATTGATCAGTGTTAAACAGCTGAGATATTGATTTATTGATCAGTGTTAAACAGCTGAGATATTGATTTATTGATCCGTGTTAAACAGCTGAGATATTGATTTATTGATCAGTCTTAAACAGCTGAGATATTGATGTATTGATCAGTGTTAAACAGCTGAGATATTGATGTATTGATCAGTGTTAAAGAGCTGAGATATTGATTTATTGATCAGTGTTAAACAGCTGAGATATTGATTTATTGATCAGTGTTAAACAGCTGAGATATTGATTTATTGATCAGTGTTAAACAGCTGAGATATCGATTTATTGATCAGTGTTAAACAGCTGAGATATTGATTTATTGATCAGTGTTAAACAGCTGAGATATTGATTTATTGATCAGTGTTAAACAGCTGAGATATTGATGTATTGATCAGTGTTAAACAGCTGAGATATTGATTTATTGATCAGTGTTAAACAGCTGAGATATTGATTTATTGATCAGTGTTAAACAGCTGAGATATTGATTTATTGATCAGTGTTAAACAGCTGAGATATTGATTTATTGATCAGTGTTAAACAGCTGAGATATTGATTTATTGATCAGTGTTAAACAGCTGAGATATTGATGAATTGATCAGTGTTAAACAGCTGAGATATTGATTTATTGATCCGTGTTAAACAGCTGTGATATTGATTTATTGATCAGTGTTAAACAGCTGAGATATTGATTTATTGATCAGTGTTAAACAGCTGAGATATTGATGTATTGATCAGTGTTAAACAGCTGAGATATTGATGAATTGATCCGTGTTAAACAGCTGAGATATTGATTTATTGATCAGTGTTAAACAGCTGAGATATTGATGTATTGATCAGTGTTAAACAGCTGAGATATTGATTTATTGATCCGTGTTAAACAGCTGAGATATTGATGTATTGATCAGTGTTAACAGCTGAGATATTGATGAATTGATCAGTGTTAAACAGCTGAGATATTGATGAATTGATCAGTGTTAAACAGCTGAGATATTGATTTATTGATCCGTGTTAACCAGCTGTGATATTGATTTATTGATCAGTGTTAAACAGCTGAGATATTGATGAATTGATCCGTGTTAAACAGCTGAGATATTGATTTATTGATCAGTGTTAAACAGCTGAGATATTGATTTATTGATCAGTGTTAAACAGCTGAGATATTGATTTATTGATCCGTGTTAAACAGCTGAGATATTGATTTATTGATCAGTCTTAAACAGCTGAGATATTGATGTATTGATCAGTGTTAAACAGCTGAGATGTTGATGTATTGATCAGTGTTAAAGAGCTGAGATATTGATTTATTGATCAGTGTTAAACAGCTGAGATATTGATTTATTGATCAGTGTTAAACAGCTGAGATATTGATTTATTGATCAGTGTTAAACAGCTGAGATATCGATTTATTGATCAGTGTTAAACAGCTGAGATATTGATTTATTGATCAGTGTTAAACAGCTGAGATATTGATTTATTGATCAGTGTTAAACAGCTGAGATATTGATGTATTGATCAGTGTTAAACAGCTGAGATATTGATTTATTGATCAGTGTTAAACAGCTGAGATATTGATTTATTGATCAGTGTTAAACAGCTGAGATATTGATTTATTGATCAGTGTTAAACAGCTGAGATATTGATTTATTGATCAGTGTTAAACAGCTGAGATATTGATTTATTGATCAGTGTTAAACAGCTGAGATATTGATTTATTGATCAGTGTTAAACAGCTGAGATATTGATGTATTGATCAGTGTTAAACAGCTGAGATATTGATTTATTGATCAGTGTTAAACAGCTGAGATATTGATTTATTGATCAGTGTTAAACAGCTGAGATATTGATGTATTGATCAGTGTTAAACAGCTGAGATATTGATTTATTGATCAGTGTTAAACAGCTGAGATATTGATTTATTGATCAGTGTTAAACAGCTGAGATATTGATTTATTGATCAGTGTTAAACAGCTGAGATATTGATTTATTGATCCGTGTTAAACAGCTGAGATATTGATTTATTGATCAGACTTAAACAGCTGAGATATTGATGTATTGATCAGTGTTAAACAGCTGAGATATTGATGTATTGATCAGTGTTAAAGAGCTGAGATATTGATTTATTGATCAGTGTTAAACAGCTGAGATATTGATTTATTGATCAGTGTTAAACAGCTGAGATATTGATTTATTGATCAGTGTTAAACAGCTGAGATATCGATTTATTGATCAGTGTTAAACAGCTGAGATATTGATTTATTGATCAGTGTTAAACAGCTGAGATATTGATTTATTGATCAGTGTTAAACAGCTGAGATATTGATGTATTGATCAGTGTTAAACAGCTGAGATATTGATTTATTGATCAGTGTTAAACAGCTGAGATATTGATTTATTGATCAGTGTTAAACAGCTGAGATATTGATTTATTGATCAGCTGAGATTTGAATTGATCAGTGTTAAACAGCTGAGATATTGATTTATTGATCAGTGTTAAACAGCTGAGATATTGATGTATTGATCAGTGTTAAACAGCTGAGATATTGATTTATTGATCAGTGTTAAACAGCTGAGATATTGATTTATTGATCAGTGTTAAACAGCTGAGATATTGATGATCAGTGTTAAACAGATATTGATTTATTGATCAGTGTTAAACAGCTGAGATATTGATTTATTGATCAGTGTTAAACAGCTGAGATATTGATTTATTGATCAGTGTTAAACAGCTGAGATATTGATTTATTGATCAGTGTTAAACAGCTGAGATATTGATGTATTGATCAGTGTTAAACAGCTGAGATATTGATGTATTGATCAGTGTTAAACAGCTGAGATATTGATTTATTGATCAGTGTTAAACAGCTGAGATATTGATTTATTGATCAGTGTTAAACAGCTGAGATATCGATTTATTGATCAGTGTTAAACAGCTGAGATATTGATTTATTGATCAGTGTTAAACAGCTGAGATATTGATTTATTGATCAGTGTTAAACAGCTGAGATATTGATGTATTGATCAGTGTTAAACAGCTGAGATATTGATTTATTGATCAGTGTTAAACAGCTGAGATATTGATTTATTGATCAGTGTTAAACAGCTGAGATATTGATTTATTGATCAGTGTTAAACAGCTGAGATATTGATTTATTGATCAGTGTTAAACAGCTGAGATATTGATTTATTGATCAGTGTTAAACAGCTGAGATATTGATGAATTGATCAGTGTTAAACAGCTGAGATATTGATTTATTGATCCGTGTTAAACAGCTGTGATATTGATTTATTGATCAGTGTTAAACAGCTGAGATATTGATTTATTGATCAGTGTTAAACAGCTGAGATATTGATGTATTGATCAGTGTTAAACAGCTGAGATATTGATGAATTGATCCGTGTTAAACAGCTGAGATATTGATTTATTGATCAGTGTTAAACAGCTGAGATATTGATGTATTGATCAGTGTTAAACAGCTGAGATATTGATTTATTGATCCGTGTTAAACAGCTGAGATATTGATGTATTGATCAGTGTTAACAGCTGAGATATTGATGAATTGATCAGTGTTAAACAGCTGAGATATTGATGAATTGATCAGTGTTAAACAGCTGAGATATTGATTTATTGATCCGTGTTAACCAGCTGTGATATTGATTTATTGATCAGTGTTAAACAGCTGAGATATTGATGAATTGATCCGTGTTAAACAGCTGAGATATTGATTTATTGATCAGTGTTAAACAGCTGAGATATTGATTTATTGATCAGTGTTAAACAGCTGAGATATTGATTTATTGATCCGTGTTAAACAGCTGAGATATTGATTTATTGATCAGTCTTAAACAGCTGAGATATTGATGTATTGATCAGTGTTAAACAGCTGAGATGTTGATGTATTGATCAGTGTTAAAGAGCTGAGATATTGATTTATTGATCAGTGTTAAACAGCTGAGATATTGATTTATTGATCAGTGTTAAACAGCTGAGATATTGATTTATTGATCAGTGTTAAACAGCTGAGATATCGATTTATTGATCAGTGTTAAACAGCTGAGATATTGATTTATTGATCAGTGTTAAACAGCTGAGATATTGATTTATTGATCAGTGTTAAACAGCTGAGATATTGATGTATTGATCAGTGTTAAACAGCTGAGATATTGATTTATTGATCAGTGTTAAACAGCTGAGATATTGATTTATTGATCAGTGTTAAACAGCTGAGATATTGATTTATTGATCAGTGTTAAACAGCTGAGATATTGATTTATTGATCAGTGTTAAACAGCTGAGATATTGATTTATTGATCAGTGTTAAACAGCTGAGATATTGATTTATTGATCAGTGTTAAACAGCTGAGATATTGATGTATTGATCAGTGTTAAACAGCTGAGATATTGATTTATTGATCAGTGTTAAACAGCTGAGATATTGATTTATTGATCAGTGTTAAACAGCTGAGATATTGATGTATTGATCAGTGTTAAACAGCTGAGATATTGATTTATTGATCAGTGTTAAACAGCTGAGATATTGATTTATTGATCAGTGTTAAACAGCTGAGATATTGATTTATTGATCAGTGTTAAACAGCTGAGATATTGATTTATTGATCCGTGTTAAACAGCTGAGATATTGATTTATTGATCAGTCTTAAACAGCTGAGATATTGATGTATTGATCAGTGTTAAACAGCTGAGATATTGATGTATTGATCAGTGTTAAAGAGCTGAGATATTGATTTATTGATCAGTGTTAAACAGCTGAGATATTGATTTATTGATCAGTGTTAAACAGCTGAGATATTGATTTATTGATCAGTGTTAAACAGCTGAGATATCGATTTATTGATCAGTGTTAAACAGCTGAGATATTGATTTATTGATCAGTGTTAAACAGCTGAGATATTGATTTATTGATCAGTGTTAAACAGCTGAGATATTGATGTATTGATCAGTGTTAAACAGCTGAGATATTGATTTATTGATCAGTGTTAAACAGCTGAGATATTGATTTATTGATCAGTGTTAAACAGCTGAGATATTGATTTATTGATCAGTGTTAAACAGCTGAGATATTGATTTATTGATCAGTGTTAAACAGCTGAGATATTGATTTATTGATCAGTGTTAAACAGCTGAGATATTGATGTATTGATCAGTGTTAAACAGCTGAGATATTGATTTATTGATCAGTGTTAAACAGCTGAGATATTGATTTATTGATCAGTGTTAAACAGCTGAGATATTGATGTATTGATCAGTGTTAAACAGCTGAGATATTGATTTATTGATCAGTGTTAAACAGCTGAGATATTGATTTATTGATCAGTGTTAAACAGCTGAGATGTTGATTTATTGATCAGTGTTAAACAGCTGAGATATTGATGTATTGATCAGTGTTAAACAGCTGAGATATTGATGTATTGATCAGTGTTAAACAGCTGAGATATTGATGTATTGATCAGTGTTAAACAGCTGAGATATTGATTTATTGATCAGTGTTAAACAGCTGAGATATTGATTTATTTATCAGTGTTAAACAGCTGAGATATTGATTTATTGATCAGTGTTAAACAGCTGAGATATTGATGTATTGATCAGTGTTAAACAGCTGAGATATTGATTTATTGATCAGTGTTAAACAGCTGAGATATTGATTTATTGATCAGTGTTAAACAGCTGAGATATTGATTTATTGATCAGTGTTAAACAGCTGAGATATTGATGTATTGATCAGTGTTAAACAGCTGAGATATTGATCAGTGTTAAACAGCTGAGATATTGATTTATTGATCAGTGTTAAACAGCTGAGATATTGATTTATTGATCAGTGTTAAACAGCTGAGATATTGATTTATTGATCAGTGTTAAACAAGACCAACAGGGCATGTTTAGATTGTTTCAATAATTATTATTTGTTTTCATAAGAGCTAATCAGTGGTAATGAAAACATATCGTCAATCATGTCGTTGATCATTACATCGGAGCTAGCAAGCTATGGAACAACAAAACCAATCGTTGTTCTGTTTACCCTCTTGGTAAAGTTTACATCTATTTACATTGTACATGTCTTGCCAGCCCGAACCAGATGTGATGGTGTAATGGGTGTTGGTGGCAGGGAAGTCAGGCGCAGGAGAACTTGGTATAAATGGAGCAGTTTAATAAATACAAAAAAAAACCTCAGAAAACCAATATGTACAAAAATAGTATAAAGTACAAAACCCGTCCCGCCACCAGAACATGACTTGGCACAAAACATACAACAAACATTCAGCGACAAGGACATGAGAGGAAACAGAGGGTTAAATACACAACATGTAATTGATTGGAACCAGGTGTGAAGGAAGACAAGACAAAACCAATGGAAAATGAAACATGGATCAGCGATGGCTAGAAGGTCGGTGACGTCGACCGCCGAACAAGGAGAGGGACCGACTTCGGCGGAAGCTGTGACAGTTGGGAAACGGTCTTCCGTCAGTTTAACTATAAAATGGACGTTGTGTAAACATTAGTAACACCATAGTAGATATAGAGATACAGAACATAGAGATGTAACCTTCACATTACAGTAGATATAGAGATACAGAACATAGAGATGTAACCTTTAGGCCACAGTAGATATAGAGATACATAACATAGAGATGTAACCTTTACATCACAGTAGATATAGAGATACATAACATAGAGATGTAATCTTTACATCACAGTAGATATAGAGATACATAACATAGAGATGTAATCTTTACATCACAGTAGATATAGAGATACATAACATAGAGATGTAACCTTTACGCCACAGTAGATATAGAGATACATAACATAGAGATGTAACCTTTAGGCCACAGTAGATATAGAGATACATAACATAGAGATGTAACCTTCACATTACAGTAGATATTTAATCTTCCTTTTAGATGACCCCTACAGTAACCTTGATATGTATCTACATTTCTCTTTCAAGATGCTCTGTTCATTGGCAAACACCATCAGTCAAACCCATCCACTACTGAATGGGATTAGGGTACAGCGTTGAGTAGACTATTAGGCTTTGGTGTGATGTGGGAGAGCGGGGGTTTTAAGGGGTTTTAAGGCTAACAACCGCGATCAGAGCGGCAACGTTTCAATGGTCTCTCTCTCTCTCTCTCTCTCTCTCTCTCTCTCTCTCTCTCTCTCTCTCTCTCTCTCTCTCTCTCTCTCTCTCTCTCTCTCTCCTCTCTCTCTCTCTCTCTCTCTCTCTCTCTCTCTCTCTCTCTCTCTCTCTCTCTCTCTCTCTCTCTCTCTCTCTCTCTATGTGAACAGTATACAGGTCTGGTGAGGAGTTGAGAGCTTAGTATTCCACCCATCACTGGAATCTCACCTTGCTGCTCTGTTCTGAAGGACTTTCTGTAAGCAACTGCAGAGTGTATCCTGCTCTTCAACACACATCCTGACGTACGTGGATATTTACGCTGTGGAAAAATACACATGAGAAGGTCTTAATACTATAATTATGTAGGGGAAAATGAACTCAAACCTAATTAGAATTGTTTTAATTATGTTTTATTCTGAATTAAATTAGGCTACATTGCATTACAGAACATAACATTCAATGTATTTCAGAGTGTAATGGCTGTCCAGCATTCAATGTATTTCAGAGTGTAATGGCTGTCCAGCATTCAATGTATTTCAGAGTGTAATGGCTGTCCAGCATTCAATGTATTTCAGAGTGTAATGGCTGTCCAGCATTCAATGTATTTCAGAGTGTAATGGCTGTCCAGCATTCAATGTATTTCAGAGTGTAATGGCTGTCCAGCATTCAATATATTTCAGAGTGTCATGGCTGTCTAGCATTCAATGTATTTCAGAGTGTAATGGCTGTCTAGCATTCAATGTATTTCAGAGTGTAATGGCTGTCTAGCATTCAATGTATTTCAGAGTGTAATGGCTGTCCAGCATTCAATGTATTTCAGAGTGTAATGGCTGTCCAGCATTCAATATATTTCAGAGTGTAATGGCTGTCCAGCATTCAATGTATTTCAGAGTGTAATGGCTGTCCAGCATTCAATGTATTTCAGAGTGTAATGGCTGTCCAGCATTCAATGTATTTCAGAGTGTAATGGCTGTCTAGCATTCAATGTATTTCAGAGTGTAATGGCTGTCCAGCATTCAATATATTTCAGAGTGTAATGGCTGTCCAGCATTCAATGTATTTCAGAGTGTAATGGCTGTCTAGCATTCAATGTATTTCAGAGTGTAATGGCTGTCCAGCATTCAATGTATTTCAGAGTGTAATGGCTGTCCAGCATTCAATGTATTTCAGAGTGTAATGGCTGTCCAGCATTCAATGTATTTCAGAGTGTAATGGCTGTCCAGCATTCAATGTATTTCAGAGTGTAATGGCTGTCCAGCATTCAATGTATTTCAGAGTGTAATGGCTGTCCAGCATTCAATGTATTTCAGAGTGTAATGGCTGTCCAGCATTCAATGTATTTCAGAGTGTAATGGCTGTCCAGCATTCAATGTATTTCAGAGTGTAATGGGTGTCTAGCATTCAATGTATTTCAGAGTGTAATGGCTGTCCAGCATTCAATGTATTTCAGAGTGTAATGGCTGTCCAGCATTCAATGTATTTCAGAGTGTAATGGCTGTCCAGCATTCAATGTATTTCAGAGTGTAATGGCTGTCCAGCATTCAATGTATTTCAGAGTGTAATGGCTGTCTAGCATTCAATGTATTTCAGAGTGTAATGGCTGTCTAGCATTCAATATATTTCAGAGTGTAATGGCTGTCTAGCATTCAATGTATTTCAGAGTGTAATGGCTGTCCAGCATTCAATGTATTTCAGAGTGTAATGGCTGTCCAGCATTCAATGTATTTCAGAGTGTAATGGCTGTCTAGCATTCAATATATTTCAGAGTGTAATGGCTGTCCAGCATTCAATGTATTTCAGAGTGTAATGGCTGTCGTAGGTGGAAGAAGAACCAAGATGCAGCGTGATAAGAGCTCATACTTATAATAATGGAACTGAACACTGATTAACAAAACACAGAGAACAACCGAAACAGTTCTGTCTGGTGCAGACACACACAAGCAGAAAGCAAACACACACAACCAAGATGTGGAAAACAGGCTGCCTAAGTATGATTCTCAATCAGAGACAACGAACGACTGATTGAGAACCATACTAGGCCAAACACATAGAAATATAACAACATAGAAAAAATAACATAGACTACCCACCCCTGACCAACCGAACACAAAGACAAAAAAAATGAACTTATTCAAATTGAACTATTCCCAAGTTTGTACTTGTTATTATGACAAGAAAACATATTGAGCCCCAAAACACCAACATGTAAATGACACCACTGCAGGAGCAAGGATCCCTACATGATGTTTCTCTATCTGGGGCGGCAGCGTAGCCTAGTGGTTAGAGCGTTGGACTAGTAACCAGGAGGTTGCAAGTTCAAACCCCTGAGCTGACAAGGTACAAATCTGTCGTTTTGCCCCTGAACAGGCATTTAACCCACTGTTCCTAGGCCGTCATTGAAAATAAGAATATGTTCTTAACTGACTTGCCTGGTTAAATAAAATTAAAATTAAATTTCATATGATTGCCTTTCAAAAGCACAAACACATTCATGTCAATAACATTGTCCTTTGATTCCACTCCATAAAAGGGACATTTTGTTAAATTTCCAGAGCCTTTCATAGTCAGACTGAGCCTCAGCCTTGCATTAATATCCTGATTTGTTAAAAAAATAAAAAATAATTGTAATTTATCATTTTTCAGCCCGAGGCGTTT